>NW_008596847.1:67225-113425 GCF_000691845.1 Merops nubicus | reverse complement strand
TGATTCTATGATTCTATGATCACACCAACCAAGCAATATGCCTAATGTCAGGCTAACAGTCTGTCCCATTCATTTGGAAAACTAACAAGACCACCAGTGAGTCAACAGTGGTTGATGATGCAGTGCCATTCAGTTGCAATGTAAGATGGATCATATCTCTCAGGGTTGGGAGACAGAACTATAGATCATTGTGTAAACAGGAACTGATGTTGTCTGGATTCATTACTTTGCCTGAATAACAAAAGCTGACCCACTGAATTATCTGCCAGCGTAAGTACAGCTGCTGTTTGGGGGCAATGCATTTAAAGCTGTGTATCAGTCTTCACTGACAGTCAACATGAAGTATAAGCACCACTTCAGTTACTGTAAGAGTGTTTGTGAGAGAAACATTGCAGTACCTCAAGTGGTGTAGTGCTTTTGTGATGGTCTTCATTCCAGGTGAATTTTATCTTTTAAAGTCTTTGAGATGAAGTGTGTTTTTAGAGGTATTATATTCATTCACTGCACTAGTCTTCTTCTACTTAATATTGAAATTATACACGTAGTTTAGGATTTTAATGTCTCAGTTTCAGAAAGGGTTCGGAAGAATCTCACACCTTTTCATCTAGAGTACAGTAATAGTCATGCTCTTCTTCTGGCATTCTCCTAGGACAAAGGACACAATCACATTAAAGGACCAAGTTATATTTATGGTAAATGTTAACTATTCATGCATTGACTGGAATTCATTAGCTGGACAAAATGCCTGGAGGTGTATTTGTGGAAGTGGTTCAGATTTTTTTTTTTTTTAACTCAGTGTGATTATTAACTCAAACATTAAGAAATGAGATTCTGCCAGACTTGGTACTACTAAGATGGAGGATATGTCTGAAAGCACAGCATCGAATGAAGAATTTGGGAAGCCAATTGGAACACATTGTGGCAGCACTATGTTTAAAACTAGCATAAAGGAAAAAAAGACAATGTATCTAGCTTTATTAAGAGAAGCTTGGCTGGCAGCAGGTGAGGGCTGCATGGGTTACAGCAATGGTATGGGGTATGGATGGAAATTAGGAGAGGAAGAGATTATAAAAATGGCTCTTTTCTCTCATCTTGAATTTTAATGATTACATTACTGAAAGCTGGATACTTGAAAAAAGCACTAATATGAAGGAGTAAACACATTTAGAGTATCATAAGAGGACAGGCACTTAGAACTATTAGACATCTAAGTTTTCACGGAAGGGGAGGAAACCAAAAACAATTCCAATTTTAAAAGTTAAGGTCCCTAAAGTAGCATTTAGTCAAGGATCTCAGAGGGAACACATTAAAAAAAAAAAAAAAAAAAAAGCAGTAGGCTGCTAAGATATGCAAATTGACAATAAGCAATTATTTTGGCAGGAAAAGCCTAACAATCATTTCTCCCCCTGTTGACATGTTCTAAATTTGATTCACTCGTGGAACACGTCTGTGCATTGCAGATAATAAATGGTCACCCAAAACTGTGTCATAGGGTAACATAAAAAGGATTGAGTTCAGATTTCACCAACCTGAAGTTTTCTATGATGCTTTCTTGACTTTTGACCTTAAGTTGTATTTTTCTGGAATTCTTTATATGTCACACCCTAGATTTTTTCTTCAAGAAAAAAAAAATGGAAATTGAGTATTCTGTCATTCAGGATTTACCAACCTTTGTATAGGCTGTCACTGATAGTGAACATTATATATATAAATCTTCTCTATAGCTCTTTTCCCTTCAAATTAATAAAATAATGACTAGTCACGATTAGTTGTTATTCTTGTTTTTCCATCAGCATTAAATCAACCTGAGGCTACTGAGTTTCATGGCTGCTTGCTTTCAGCAGAAGACTGGAGATGCTCAGGAATTTGGGTTTCATTCTAGACTCTGGAAAAGCTTTGGTTTTATGGTTCCAGATTCACAACCTGTTTCTCCCGTATTTGTTCCCTTCTGCTCAGAGTATCTTGTCTTACAGCTTTTTTCACTTTTCATTTATGAAATTCCAGCCTAAGCTTCTGGCCTTTCTACCAGACTTGCCTGGCAGATTTGTCCTAACCTACCATTTTCTCTCACTATGTCCTGCGTTTGACATGCATTGGATTGACTTTTGTCCTCTCCACACTCAGTGAAGAAAACTCACTTTGTGTGTTTAAGGGTGCTAAAACTTAGTGAACACATAGTGGTCTTCTTGCTTTTGTTTCCAGTTATGAAGCCAGTCTGGTCACTCTCAGTACAGCCATTTCGAGGGGTAGCTCTGGAAGAGCCTGTAGCCTTCTGTTGAGCCACGAACAGTCAGGCAGGTCAGTCTGAGTGTGAGGAGAGGATGAAACACATTCAAGTGCTCTGTTGAGGTGGCATTTACAATAGTCGCAGAGGGGAGAGACCAGAACCTCTGCAAGTTTTCAGGGATTTATATTTTACTCAGCAGGTCCTACACATGGGCCCAGACAATTCCTGGCTCTAAAATGGACTGCGCAATGAGTGGCTGCGCAATGAGCCCTGCAGAGAAGGACTTGGGAGTGTTGGTGGATGAAAAACTGGATATGAGCCATCAATGTGTGCTCGCAGCCCAGAAGGCCAACAGTATCTTGGGCTATCAAAGGAAATGTTACCAGCAGGTCGAAGAAGGTGATTCTGCCCCTCTACTCTACTCTAATGAGACCACCCCTGGACTACTGCATCCAGCTCTGGAGCCTCCAGCATAAGAAAGACATGGACCTATTCAAATGGGTGCAGAGGAAGACCACAAAAATGATCAGAGGGCTGGAACACCTTCCCTGTGAGGACTGGCTGAGATGGTTGGGGCTGTTCAGCCTGAAGAAGACAAGGCTCCGGGGAGACCTTATAGCAACCTTCCAGTACTTAAAGAGGGCCTACAGGAAAGATTGGAGGGACTCTTTATCAGGGAGTGTAGTGATCAGATGAGGAGTAACAGTTTTAAACTAAAAGAGGGTAGATATAGATTGGATGTTAGGAAGAAATTCTGTAATGCGAAGGTGTTTAGACACTAGAACAGGTTGCCCAGAGAAGTTGTGGATGCCTGTTGAGAACTAAAGTAATCTTAATCTTGATTATTGAAATCATGTGCTTTTGTTAACATTAGTAGATAACTTGCTTAGCATGAGTAGCTAGGTTGCTGAAACCTTAGGCCATAAACTGTAACCTAGAGATGGGTGAACTTAAGCTGAACTCTATCACAAGAAGAATGGCCAGGAGTAGTTTTGCATGACTGATATATTGTAACTGAGCTCACGTAATGAGATTGTATAAATAACGTTAATGAAGATTGTATGCTTAACAATATAAATTAGAGTGACAGTTATGATCAAAGGAAAGAAACTGTAATTCCAGGAAATGAGGATAGAGACTGTTCTACCTGGAGTCAGCAGAAGACAGATGAGTTCTGGGTGCAGATGGAGCAAAAAGATTATGAAACTGTGTAAGTAGGTAAAGTCACCCACACCAAAACTCCAATCACTGAAGAAGACAAGTAACAAACAATCTGACTGGACAAAAGTCACACACTTGTGCCATGAACAGGCACATGAACAGCTGATTTTATAGATTGCGAGGCTTTAAAAAACACAGGGAAATAACAGAGTGGGTCCTCCTCCAGAGACACCCAGCTCAAGCTGACCCTGCTGCCATTCTATTAAGTTATTTATTTTTAAGGTATCTGATGCCTGTGATTCTGCTTCAGGGAGCTGAGAGTTCAAACTGCACTTCTTTAACAATGCCTCCCACCTCTCAGAAGCCTTCAAGAGCAGGTTGGGTGGGGCTTTGAGCAGTCTGATCTAGTGGGAGATGTTCCCATCCGTGGCAGGGGGCTTGGAACTAGATAATCTTTAAGGTCCTTTCCAACCCAAACCATTCTCTGATTAGAACTTGAGAAATGCTCGTATGACTCTTCAAAGAGAATAGGAGCTACAGACAGAGTTGTCTTGTGACTTTGGTGACAGCATGATATTAGCCTAAAATGTGGGTCTGAGCAGCTCAGTTTCATAGGATGTGTCAGCAGCTGTTTGTGGTGTGGGGGCATGGTGGGGTCCAGTGTTCCTGAGGGTATATAGTGGCCTTGAGTTTTCTTACTGCATCTTCTGGGAAAAGAAAGTAAAAAGTGAATAGCACCTCTGCAGCAGCATCTCCCAAGCAATATTTTTCTATCTAATGGTCTGTTATCTGCAGTCTTACATCCATATGTTTTGGGGTTTTTTTTGTCTGTCTGCTCTGTTATTTTAAAGCTTTTTAATTTTTTTTTAAATTTTCCCTCTGCCCTTTGGAAGAAACTGGACCTCTTTTTCAGCCAGATTTTTAGTAACTATAATTACCCTTTCTTCTCTTCACAGTCCTTCTGCCCCTATATATATATAGTAAAGAGTTTCCCCAGTCTTAATTTTATGTCTCAATCTTTGAAGAAACTTTCAGAATTTCATGGGGATTTCCTCTGTTATTCTTTGTCCTAAAGCTAGCCTGACTTCAGAGGTTGTAAACATTAAACTTGTCCTAGCCAGTGCTGGTGCTGTAACTGCAAGAGTAGAAAACTACCTTTGCTGCACAGCAACTGATCATAGACCAAACGTAAAAATCTGTTTATCTTGAGGCTATCTTTCTTTTTTTTTTTTTTAATTTTCCTTTTTTCCCCATATGTATAATTTTAGAAAGCTATTTTAAAGGGTTCCTCAGAGACCTTTGAAATCACAAGCATTTTCCTCTCTTTTGTCTTGTGTTTGAATCATGATGGATCACACTGTTATGTAAGTTTGCTGTTTCAGTCTTCCATTTGTGGTTGTGGAGCTTGAATTGTTTCAGGGACCATGGGACCAAGCGGGTGAGGCTGGAGGAGGATAGCCTAATGGGTCTAGCAGAGTGGCAGCATTTATACCATCTTGTGCAGTCCTAACTAAAACTGCATCTCTGAACACAGCAAAGCAGGGAAAAAAATCTAATTGGAAAGATTAAGGATAATCCTGTAAGATATAATCTTGTTCACCAAAATGTGATCTTCTTGTCTTTTTTGAGACTGGAAAGGTTTCGACAGAAATGAAGAAGTAGCTCAGCACTGCTGTGCCATAGGCCTTTCTTGGAGTTTGTAACTCCTGAAAAAATACTGAAAATTCACTGCACCATTACTGCTATGTTGCAGTGAGGTTCTGGCACTTGGGGAGTAAGAGTGCCTATGACCCTCAGCTTGCACTCTGCTACTGCTGCCTACTTGTACTTCTGGTATTGCTATCTCATGTCAGATAATAAATTTGAAACTGAATTGTTAATACTTTCACTTGTTTGGAAAAAAATCAAGTGTTAGGCTGAAATAAAGTATATCTCTCTAAAATTTATGTTTGCATCAGCAAAACCTTCCTGAAATTCATGTTTATATGAAACAAAGGTTTTACTGAAACAAAGATCCCACTAATAGTTTTTAATATTAAGACTAAATCGTTATACTTGATGTCAGGATCAGGACAGGGCAATAGATCTTCTTCAAGGCCTTCACTTTTTCCTCTCTGGTCTTGTGATGTGATAACTTGCAAGGGTCTGAGGACAGCCCATTTTTATCTTCAAGAACTGGTTGTATACCAGCCTGCTAAGCTATGAATTTTTGTAGTCTGTACAATTTGTACAGTCACAGAAATTACCCTGATGATTCTTCAGGCATGAAGTCCAGCTTAGTCCATCTTGTAAGTACCCTTGGCATTTATTACCATTGATTAAAGTTCACCCCAGAATTTACTGTCCTAATACACCACACAATTGCAATTATTTCTTTAAGACGTTACTTTAAAATGTATATAGTAAGAAATAACACACTTTCACAGAATTCACACTAAATATATACGTATATACACATTATATATTAGGCAATTTATGGTATTTATGAACACAAAACACACACAAAGACAGCTGGAGCCTACAGAGATAGTTACAGACTGATTTGGAAAAGATGGGACATGTCTGAAGCAGAAAGCTGTCATCTTCCCAAGTGTAATGCCTGCCTTGCCCTGGTGTTTGCTGTCTTCCTTCTGTAAATGCTGTCCAGAAAATTCCATCTTGTTCCGTAGTCCGTCACCAATCCAGAGTTCTAATCTCAGAAGAAATATCATTATGTATTCCTAAAATTACCTGATCAGCTCCTTGATAAATTTTTTTTTGCCATCAAATTGCTGCAGATAGTGTTTTCTATACCTGTGTAGTGGTTTGATAACTCCATAATTGGGAAACATCTGTTTTTTACCCTGTGCCGCTTTTTACTTACCTCAGGTCCATAAGTTTATTCATAGTTCTTTAAGTTATCTTGGCTCTAGCACTACACAAATGTGTGGTCTTTTAAATACAACTGATTTATTACTGTATGTAACTGAATTACCTGTGGTTTTCAACATTCAAAATTCTAAGTTCTATAGATAGACAAAATCTTATCCATGTGCATTTTTATATTAGATACTTTTATGACTTGGTCATCTATTAATCATACTCACATCCACTATTAATAAAATAAAATAATCAAAATAAAATAATCACTAAGAGTTTATTCTGCTTGGAGATAGAGACATCTTTGATTTGGATCCAGTTTTCCTAGTTACTTCACTTATTCATGTTTTTCTCTTCTTTTATCTTCAGACAGGGCAATTCACCTATAAAAGTAGTATATGTATCCCGTTTCAGATATGATAATAAAATTAAATTTAAATCAGGTGAAATAAAGTCAAGCAACTTATAATTAATAGAGTTGGAATGGATTGCTTTTTGGTACTACCTCTGGAAGGTTACACAGAAAGGATTGTTATTAACAGTAATCTGAGTTACTCCAGCTGAAGTAATTCCCTCCATAGGATTTTCTAGTGATGTTAAAGGCCTGATGGACTGCATTTTTTTCTATTTTTTTATTTCATGCAATTCATCAGCTAATATTAATAATACTATTGTTTATGAATTCTTTATAAGTTCTTAACTCATGCTCATTATCCATTTATTATCTGTTATTTATAACTGATCAGTTTGTTTTAGCTTAAATTAGCAGTTCTTATTTATGCATAGATTTCTACCATCTTTCCTTTTTTTAGTTGTTTTGTTTTGTTCTTTTTCCTTTTCTGCACTGTAAAAAAATACTGGCTTTCACGTATCACTTAAAATTATATGTTACAGTGTTAGCTTCAATTTTGAACAGTTAGGTGTCTCTAAATTCAATAAAATACCTGATACCTCTCTTTCTCTGCCTTAATAGGGTCACACCTAATCCACCATTCTTTTAACTGCTAAACAAGTACATACTAGTAGCACTTAGTTGGTGTGTTTTCTAACTTGTCCTACTTGTCCTTTTCCCTTCTTTCTTTTTTCCTTCTGATTTTGTAGCCAGTGGAAACCCCCCTGCTAGGTTTCTTTCATGCTTATCTTCACATGCTTCATGGAATTTAACAATACTGTCTGTAAGTTTGAACTGCTTGTTTTCACGTTAAATGTGTTTCATTCGTTTGGCTTGTTCTGCAGTTTTAAACATTTTACCTTTGCTACCAGTTAGGTATTCTTTTGCGTATGGTTCTGTTTTTCTTTCAAAACTTTTCAGAATGCGAAGTCCCATTAGAGGATCCTCAAAGCTGACGCTGCCTTTTCTCTTTTTGTTTCCTGATTCTGTGGATCATACCATATTTGGATCTCTGTTTGTGGGATGCTTCACTCTTATCCCTCTTTGTTAGGTCAAGTTGCTGTAGATCATTGTTAGCAAATGTTAAAGCCCTGACTCATTGCTGTGTTTATTATCCCTTTGAGCCTTTTGTTCATCTTTCTAAATTCTCCTTGTTTGTTGGAGCCTCTGTGCTGATTAAACCAAAGAAATGTTTACCAATCTGATTCAGTGCTGCTCAGGGTAGATTCCTACACTGCTATCCCAATGGTTGTCTCTCATTTAGGCATAGAGGTAGGTACCACTGTACCCCTGTCATTCTTGTTATTGCTTTAATCTGTCTGGGACTTCATTTTCTTGTGATAGCAGTTTGCTTTTACATCTTTAGGCCATCCCTTTTGCTACAGCCTTGATGGTTAAAAGAGCTATTGGTGTTCTCTGCTTGGCTGCCTTTACTGCAGAGCTGGTTTTGCAGTAGCACGCAGTGTGGTGAATAATGGTTCTTTTCCAGACTCCCCAGTGGTATTATTATTAGTTTCTAGTCTGGATGGGTCTGGATCACTCTGACTCTTCATCCTAGTGTTCTGGGTCTTCAAAGAGCTGTTACAAACGTGTTGTGACTTTGCAACTGCTTACAGGGCCACTGTGTGTTTCTCTCTTCCGTCGTGGTCTGCCCCTGCGGCAGGATGACAGGGGTCAGCAGCCTGGCTGATTCTAATGGAATGTTCAACTTCTGTATGTTCCTTCTCTAAAAGCCCACCAACAACCCTTTAGCACTTCATTTCCTCATTTCCTGATCAACTCCTAGCTCCACCTGAATGGTGGGCCTTCTCCAGAGATCTACCTCTGATCTGACCATGAGCCATGTGGAAGTAAAGGGCTCCCAAGGTATCACTAGGAGGGAGAGGTCACAGGTCCCACTTTCCTCTTTCCTTGCACTGATCTCCTACAAGCAATTCAGCAGAATGCTTGTTGCACCATTATCCCAGCAATTCAGATTGTCCCCATGCTTCTAAAGTGTTTTCTGTGTATCTGGTCTTGCTGAGTATCCTCTTCTGCTGTGTTATTTCTTAGCATGACCTTAGGGTTTATGCTGTTCTGTCACTCCTTAATCAACCTCCACACTTTCACCACTTACCTTGGGAAAGGGTATTGAGAGAGTTACACTGCCAAAGGTAACCATTTGTATAGCTTGTGAATTATTCCTCTCCATAGGCTTTTTAACTTCTGTCCATACAACTGCTGTGCCTCTTAACCAAGCTTTTAGCTTGACCAGGGCGAAGTGCTGCTCCCTCATGTTAGTGCCCTCTCAAACACTTGGACTTTAGTTTGGCCTTGAAAAATACATCTGAGCAGAAATGGCCAGGCTGAGTGGCAGAAGGTATGAAGAGAAGAGCTAGCATTCAATCTCAGAGAAGTGGTGTACGGGGGAGCAAAGTGCTGTGTCTGTCTCCAGTAGGTTTCTGACCAGCTCCTTTCCTGCCGGTGAGGTCAGCAGTGGGCTGTCAGAGGCGATGTGTATTGGGGGAGAGATTGCCAAGTTTTGGGAGTGCAACTGATTATAAATGGAACACTTTCACACATTAATATTTATGCAGCGTGCCCACAAATGGCAGAGGAAGGTTCATTTTAGATGAAGATGTATTTCAGTGCAATACAAATCTGGAGAGATGTTGTGAGACTTCAGTGGCACAACTGATATGAAACAGTGAGGTTTTGTCTGACCAGTAGGTAAGGGAGTTTTATCCTGTTAAATCTATAGGTATTAATGAACAGCTGAAGACACAGGGATTCCTTCATCAGTTTTACGGCCTATTGCAGACAGATTTTAATGAAACTGGTTACTGTGTTATTAATTATTAAATGAGTCCAAATTATCCCTAGTGGGCTTGAACCATCACCAAAAATGTTTCAGCTTCATTTTTGACCATGTTAATAATACTCTCACCTGTCTTGTTGCATGCCACAATTACTCTAATGTTTTACTTTCTGACTACTCTAGAAGCAGCAAAATCTACTTTGGTAATATAATGGTAGGATATATAGAGATTGCAATACAGTTCTAATTTGTATTCCCTTTTCAGATGCCATTATATCAATTCCATTAAGTGCTTACAATGGATGGGCTGAAAAGATGGCTATCAGAGAAAAATAGAGAGGTGCCATATTTCTGTGTCTCAGTGACTCAGCAACAGATTTGCCGAGTTCACAAAAAAAAATTTCTAATTTTGAGACCTGCAAACTCAGTTTCAACTGTAATAGTCAGGTGGGCTCTTTACTTCACAATTATCACCACTGCTAATAAAGAAAGCTGTTGGAAATGACCACCATGCTGTGTTCTTTTCAGTACTCATAAAATTGCTCTGACAGCCTCCTATCTTCTCCATGAAGACATTTCTGAATTGATTGTGAAACTATGATTAGCAAGGACAAGCCTGACTTTCATTTCCATGACCCCTGTGAATAAACAGGATCTGCAATTTTAAAACCCCGTAGTTTTTAAAATTTGGAACTAATCAAATTGATATTGCAGCCAGTGAAAGAGAAAATATAGAATTCCAATGACCTCGCAGATTTCTAGAATACTTTATTTGGTTTAGCAACAATTCTTATCCAAAAAAGAAATATTGAAGATTGAACATGCTTTTTTTTTTTGACTGTGTGACTGAACACCTCAAAAAGAGGTAAGGGGTAATCTTGATAGTGATCTGAATCCCTCAGAGCAGAGACACAAGCTCCAATGAGCAATCCCTTCATGAGGCTGTTTAATGCTAAGCTTCAAATTACACATCCTAGATTGCTCTTTCATATATATGTATATTGATAGATAAGAAGATGATTTGTTTCAAATAAGCTAATTACCTTTAGGCAAGAGATAGGTATTGTTAATAGCAGAATTAATGCAATTCCTCTACTTAATCACACCCATTTTCACAGACGGATGCACCTACATGCAGTCTGTTTAATAAGACACATTCCCTATATACTAGCTACAGAGATTAGACAGTAGCTGGATGAGAAAGAAAATGTTTGTGAACTCCTGTTTCTTCAGAAGCTTCTCTTCCTTTTGGCGAAATAGTTAGGAAGATGGACTCTGAAAGACAATTTTTTTCATTAAATAGAAAAGTTTGGAAACGGTACTACAGAACAGTATTTTGCTGCTGCTTATGGATTCTTCTCCAGTTTTTAAGTTTTTGAACATACGGCACAAAGATCACAAGAGTCTTTTAGGGCTTGTGTTGAATTCTCTCTGTGAATAGGCAAATAACTCCCCTTTGCTCTCAGCTCTATTAGTCTGATCTGCATGTAGTCATGATTCAGAAGGAATTGTTCCAATAGGGAATTCTCAAAACATGGAATCATTTTTCATTAAGTCATTAAGCATCACAAACAACACTTTTTCAAGATTTTATAACTTTTTCCTTATCTAATCAAAAAAGAGAATGAAGAAGGAGCTTTTAGTCAAGTATGATCTTAGGTGCATTATTGCCCAAGTGACCAAACTGGTTAAGCTTTTTGAAGATGTACAGATTGTATTAGACCAACTATGAGAATATCCTATACTTGTGGTTGCCAGACTCAGCTCAAGGGACACCTCAGACCTTCTTGTGAACTCCTAGCATTGCAACATACAGCAGGTCCATAAACTCTGCTACTACTACTCTACATTTTGAAGGCTTTCTTAGACTGTATACTATAACTTCAAGGTTTTCCAAAAACTGTGGGGAACAAAATTGATAAAAATTTCCCCTCTGTAGGATTATAGATTATGGATTCTAAAACTGCTCCAAGTTTTTAGTTACTTTTTAATGAATTAATTTTAATTAATTTAGATTAGTTTTTAATTACTGCTTACAAGTAATCTGAAAATCGATAGGCCACAGCTCTTCTTTTGTTGTGAAGGGTTGAGGCAGCTGTTAGCTCTGCTTTGTCACCATGTGATATATCACACCCTTATGGCCATATATTTTCATTGTTTCCACCACATGCAGTGTGCCTGTGACTTTGTCTTGTCAGATAGAGTTAGGCTCAAGATGCTATTAAAGGTAGTGAGTTTTTTTCATGTCAGAAAATTGGAATCTAATAAATTGGTGTAATTTACAAGAGAAAGCAAGAGTGATGAAAGGTGGCAAGAAAAGTAGCCAACAGGGAAATGCATACAAAATAATTCAAGACTGCCGCAAGACACACACACACAAAAAAACCCTTTACAAATGTCCTTTTTGGCACCCACCATAGCTAGATTTTTGGCCAGTTTTGTTATTAGCTGACAACACACCAAGAACTTTCCCTCCAGTTAAGCTGTATGGGCTCTTCAGTGCTTTGGAAGACTCAGCTGCATTCTCATCATCCTCATCAGTCAATGAGGAAACAATGAGATTTTAATGGCAAATCTTCATTGCTGGTAATAAAGGACGAGGAATAGAGATGGTGATTTTTAGATTCTAGACATGTGGTCATTGATAGTTACACAACCTATATCCTATCTTCTAAAATATACTTACCTTGTTATCTGTGAAATCCTGTTTTATCTTCCTTCCCTTTTATTACATGAAGCTTGTCATTCTTCTTTATACCTTTAGGAACTTGCATCATTATGTCACTTCTTTACATTTCATTTCCTCACCTGTTGAGGTTTGCCCTTTCTATTCACATAGTAGAGCCAGCTGGAAAGTGCTACTTGTCCTGCACTAGGAATGCTTTTCTGAGCTATCAGCCTACAGATCTCTTTGCATTCAAGTACTTCCATAAAAGTTATTTGTATTCTTACAGAAAGTCAACAAGTGAGTTGGAAACACAAAACAGTCACTATGCATAATAAATTTATTTTAATAAGCAAAAATGGGCTCTGCCATATCCTCCCTCTCCCCAATATATGTTCTCCCTTTCATTTATGTTTTTTATCTCTTTAGAGGGATAGTCAGGATGGTTTCTTTCCAGAAAGAAAAGATAATTTCCAGAAAGAAAGATAATTTCTTTCTTACCAAGAAATTTCCCAGATATTGTTGGAAAATTAAGAATGCTGATTATTGATAATACTGAGAATGTCATAATACTGAAAATGGAAGTAGAAAAAAACCTGAAGTCAAACAAAATTAATCTCATTTTTATATCACTACAGTCACATTTTAATAGCTCATGTCACATGCAGCTCCTACTTTTGAGAGGCCTCATATATCTTCCATTATCCCAGATCTTCACTACAGCTTTTCAAGTTTAGGTTAATATTTGGACATGAATAGTGAGTGTACACAGCATTCTAGGCAAGTCCTGTCTTATGCAATGCTCCATGCTCTATGTGGGGAACTCATGAACTGATTTACTGTAGGATAACCTTTTCCACTTTGATGGCTTATGTTTATCCCGAGGAATAACCAGAGCTTCATCTCCTATATTTGCTTCCAGTAGAGGACTCCTCAGCTTTCACACAAAATTCTCATTGGTTGATTGGTACCCAGAGTTCCATTCTGTACCATTCAGTGCTCATCCTCTTTTCTTTACTAAGAATCACCTAGTTCTTCATCTGTGCCTTGGTATCTTCCACACTGCCAATACCAGCTCAATTTGTGTTCATGTCATTGTATTTATCCACACTAATCTCCTAACGGTTTGTCTTCCTTGAACAGCTTTCATTGCCATTACTCCTTTGCCACCACGCAATTTTTACACCTCACCTATGATACAACTTTTATGCCACTAGTTGGAAAGGCATGGGCTTTTGAAGGTCTCCACATCCAAACTCAGCAGTTTGCAAAAGCTCAACATAACTACAGAAAAGAATGGATGGCTGGAGACAAGTGCAGTCCAGAAAATGTGAGGCAAAGAACCAGAGACTTCTTGCACAGAGCCTAAACCGCTGCTGTAATGTGCATAGGCTCACTGGCAAGAGTGAATTGTCCTAAACCAAAGAAGGCCACCTTACATAGTGAAGAACAAATGTGATATTATTCCATGAACAGATGATTAAAGTGAACAGCTGGATACCCCAAGCATCCACAAGAAAACCTCAAGAACAGTGCCTGTTTGTGATAGTGTGCTACCCCCTCCCCAACGTGACCTTTATGTCCTGTAATCCTGCCCAAGTGATAACCACCAGTGGCAATTGTAATGGATGGGTCTGGTCATCATGTCTGCATCCAGCTTAGGGTGCATTCAGGGGAGACAGATAACAGTTCAACAGCCAAGGGCTAATCAAGCACACACCAACCAAAATACGGCTGATATGCAAGCATGACTATGAGTCGATCATCTTACTCCATAACTAGGGGAGAGCCTGTTGAGCTCTCTTGCATGGCAGCAGACTACACACCAGTATCTCCTCCTGAGTAGGGACACCTCTCAATGTTATTCCTCGAAGCTGAGAGAATCCTTAGAATCCTTATCATGTCAGATACTTTATAAGTGAGTTGGGAATAAGAGTGCTGAAACTGTGAAATCCCAGCTAAGTGATATGTATGAATGAATATGCACACATATAATCCTTTAGACATAAGCCTCTGACCAAGTCTGGGACTAAATCGGGATCCAGCTGCATCTAAGTGCCCCTCTGAGGAGGAGTTTAGAATGCAAGGAAGTCCTTTCTGAACCTCATGACTCAATGGGAGGGTGTCCCTGATAGTTTTGTCTGACCCTGCACTCTATGCAGTAAATATTCATGTACCTTGCTGTCAAATCTTGTTAACCACTGTTGCATTTATTAGCAAACTTTGCTAAATCACTGCTTTATAGCAATAAACAGATTGCTACTTCTCTTTTGTAAGTGAAGACTCCATATGGGACAGTGTTAACTTTATAGTCTCTTACAATGGGAGAAGTCACTGGAGGAGAAACATCAGGAGAAGGTGCAAAACTATGGCCATGTTGAAGAAAGGCTTTTGACAATACATCCTCATAGAGAAGGGATGGATCAGCAGGTAATGAGGTAGATTGAAAGCTGGCAGAACAACTGAGCTCAGAGGATTGTGATCATGGCAGGACGTCTAGCTGAAGGCCAGCAACTAGTGATGTACCCCAGGGGTCAACATCACATAAATTTCTGTTCAACATCTTCATTAATAATGTGGAAAAAAGGGCAGAGTTTACCTTTAGCAGTTTTTGTGATGACACAAAACTAGGAGTAGTGGATTGTATGCCAGAAGGTCACGCTGCCATCCAGAGGGATTTGGACAGGCTGGAGAAATAACTGACAGGAACCTCATGAAGTTCAACAAAGGGAAGTACAAAGTCCTGCACCTGGAAATGAAAAACCCCAGGCACCAGTATATACTTGGGGCCACCAAGCTGGAAAGCAGCTTAGCAGGAGAGGACCTGGGGGTCTTGGTGGCTACCAAGCTAAATATTAGCTGGCAATGTGTCCTTGAAGAAGGCCAATGGCATGGTGCACTGCATGAAGCAAAGTATTGCCAGTAGGGCAAGGGAGGTGGTCCTTCTGAAGTGCTGGGGTCTAAACCCTGAGCCCTGAATCAAAGTTGACATATGGATGATTCCCACAACCAGGCAGAGGATTCTTCAGTAGTAGAAGAAACCTTTCTCTTGGTTTTCTCTCAAGACCTGGCCAGCCTTTGGTAAAAACCAATTAGGAAGTCACCACTAGGTGTCCTGCTGTTGACGTAATAGTATAAGAGCTGGTTTTGCTAGCAGTGAGTTGGGGAAGCTTAATTATGGGTTGATGTGCTCTGGAGGGTTTATTCCTGTTACTGGAAGGGCTCCTTAACTGTCCACTGCAACCAGGGTTCTCAGCAATGGTGGGACAGGTTTGAGAGCTGGACAGGGAAAGACAAGAGTGATGTATGTGACAATGCTTTTCTCTGGCAATTACAATAGTGTTTTTTTGTGTGTGGCTATGATTGGACTTTTGACTTGGTTTATTCCTTCTCCCCATTACTGGATTCCTAGCTTGGCTTACTCCTTCCTTTGTTACGTCATCTACTGTGAGTGATCTGTTGGTTCCTCCTGTTGTTAACCATATCATATCTTTCCTGTATTTGTTGGAACTGGGCAGTGAAGTCTGTTTTCTGCTGATGGCTGTGTCCTTTCTTCTGGGCCATGTAATTGTCACCTTCCCCTCGGCACTGGTGAGGCCACATCTGGAGCACTGCGTCCAGTGCTGGGCTCTTCACTACAAGGGAGACATGGACATACTGGAAAGAGTCCAAGGAAGGACCATGAAGATGACAAAGGTACTGAAGCATCTCTCCTGTGAGGAAAGGCTGATAGAGCTGGGACTGTTCAGCCTGGGGAAGAGGCAGGTCAGAGAGATCCAATCAATATCTATTAATACCTGAAGGGAGTGTGCAAAGAGGACAGATCCAGGCTTTTGACAGTGGAGCCCAGTGCCAGAAACAGAGGGAATGGGCAAAAACTGAAACACAGGAGGCTCCCTCTGAACATCAGGAAACAACTTTTTACTGTGAGGATATTTGAGCAATGGCACAGGTTGTCCAGAGAAGTTGTGGAGTCCAAGCATGGGATTTGTTGGAAGTTTTCAAGAGTCCTTGGGATAAAGGCCCAAATAACCGAGTCTGATCTTGTAGCTGACCTGGCCATGAGCAGGAGGTTGGGCTAGAGACCTCCAGAGGTCTCTCTCAGCCTGAATTATTCTGTGATTCTATAAGGCCTTCATACATTTATTTAACTATAGCAGACTCAGAGATAATTCTTGGATTTGTTGTTCTAGCCCATGGCTCTTTTGCCTGTGATGAAACATTTTCAAGTACATAAATGCACCCACAATTAGTTCATTGAAGTACTAGGACAGCAGTGAACATAAAAGCCCAATCATATAACAAGATAGTTGCATGCTGCTCCATATTTCTCCCACTTTTTTCAGATTTCAAAAGATGTATCTGATAGCCAGTAACAAACTCAAAATCTACAAAAAGGAAAATGAGACTGTCGTCTTCTATCGTTTCAAGATGTTCACAAAAAAAAAAAAAAAAAGAAAAGAAAAATTGTTTCATTAGAATTTTGCTTTCAATCCAGGAGAGCTGAGTGTGTCTCCCTCTTCCTTAGTACACCAGAACCAATGCAACATAATTAGATAAGGGAGATCTTTTGTCCAGTAAGTGTTCTGCCATCTCAAAAACATGGGGGGAACAACTCTTGTCTGAGCTTGGTTATATTTTAAGCATGCTAGAGATAAGAAATATGTGTTTTAGCTGGCTAATATCTCATTGTGATAACAGAGCTAGATCTTTTTTAAAAGGGAAGGATAGTCTGAGTGTTTGCTTGCTACCTGTGTTGTGTATTTTCACCATGGTAGCAGTGGAAAAAAAAGGAACATTGAAGAGGTACATATGATTGATACTGCAGAAACAACTGAGGTACAAGTGCTTCTTTTGAGTCAATGCAAAAAAGGCAACGTCAACCATCAGCAGGTACTTAAATTAATTTTAATGACAATATAGAGGTGCAGAGCAAGATAGAGCAGGGAGGCATTAATGACATTTAGATAAGTTAGATGGATTCCATTTGTTCAGACCTACTGAAATTCACTCTGAAGTCATTAAAGAGCTTAACCATTAAAAATTGCCTGCAAGAATTTCTGTAAGGAGATGACAGCAGACTATAGAGAGCAAAATTTAAAATCAACAAGATTGAATTCAATAGAGGCAATCATGGAGAATGACCGTTAGGAGGAGGAAATCAAATGTACAAATATAAAAATGGTAACTCAGCTGAAGAGCTGCAGAAAAAGGATATAGGGTTGCCATAAATCAGAAACAAACCCAACAAGTTAACATATCAGAGAAACTGAGGCACAGTGCAATGTTTTTTCCAGAAATGCAAGTTGTGTTCTGCACTGTCAAAAGACAAAATGATCAGATAGGGATTCTTTTTTTTCCAGTCTACTAAGCACTTAGCTAAGCTAAGACTTACTGAAATACTGTGTACAGTCTGAGTATCATATTTTAAGTAAAATGTAGACAAATTCTGATTGCTCACAGAGCCATATCTAAGAGTAATTAAAGGATTAGATAACATGATCTAAAAGGAAGGTCTAAACAACTTGAATATACTTAGTCAAGAAAAGAAAACTTGAAAGTATGAAGACAGCATTCTGGTTGTAACAAGTTGCTATAAAATAGACAATGAACAGTTATTACTCACACTGGGGTAAACAGGAAGAAGAAATCTGATTAATTACAAACAAGAAATTTGAATATGTATTTTAAAAAAAAGTTTTACCTGGAGACAGCTTTTTGTGAAATAATGAAAAATCTAGATTAAGAGAAGCAAACCAAACTCAGGAGAAGGCTTAAGGTTTGCTACCAGAGCGCTAGGTCCTAGGAACAAGGCAAATTTGTACCCTAAATCAGAATTTGTGGAGGCTTTTGAGCATAAATCAAAGAAGGGCATAACTCATTCATGTTGTCTCATGGACAGGCATGTAAAATGTGCAAATAATTATTCATGTTCCTGGCAATGCTGATGTTAAAGAGAGTTACTGTAGAAGAAATGACATGCTGTGTGAAATGTGGTGTCTGATATGGAGCAGAACACATATTAAACAGTGAGTGGACAATGACTGGAAATCCAGAGTGTGAGCTGGCACTTCACTCCCAAAAGCAAGTGGAAATATTGGAACATTGTGAGTACTCTCTTCTGCATTGCAATTCTCTTCCCATTTTGTTCCATGTGCAGTCTGCGTCAGGAATCAGCCTGGGGAAAAAGGTGGAGGAGCAAGAAAGGAAACTCTTGGAGAAACTGATGCTGTGTTTAGGGCTGCACTCGATGACGATGTGTATGCCTGTGAAAGCAGGAAGGGCTACAAAGCCATTAGAGGGTCCTTTAATTGGAAGTGATACTGCTGTCCAATTAATACTCAGCCCCACCCCCTGAGTCTGCCTGTGAATGCCACTAGGGATGAAATATTATTATCAAGGAGGTTTATTTGACAAAAGATGCCTGGGTTTATTGAGGAAAGGAGGTATCTGGGAGTAAGGAAGGAAGGGACAGGCTCTCTATCTACCCAAGCTAGCTGCTCCTGTAATAACAGAACAGCAGGTGCTGGAAAAGATAATTAAGGCGTGAATTTAATAGCATTGTGAATTATTCTAAGGATGGGTGATTGTATTAGAAAAACACCTCTGATGCTTGGTGGGGAGCAACTCCATGCCTGAAGAGTCTTCAGAAGTGTGAAATATGATGTGTAAATAAATCTAATGGATAAATTACCAGTTAGCTCAAACTCTGATTTACATGAGGAAGACTGACATCCCTGTGAGTCAGATATGTAGATCTCACGTGCAGAAAGGATTTAGTTTTTGTTTGAAGATTGCAAGGCTTATGGAATTTTGCCATTTCCTCCAGAATTAAAGCTGGCTTGTGTGTCTATAGGTCTGCATATGCATGAGTACATTTTATTTGGTCAGCAGACTACATTAAAAAATACTGTAAAAGGCAGGGAATAGGAGTTTATAATTTAACATCTCTTCACATTTTAGAAAAAAACAAACCATAACTTTTCAACTTACTAATCCAAAGAAAAGTAGATTGTAGTATATCTTCATGCCCTGCAGAACTCAGTCCCTCCATCAACAAAATAATTTTATCAGTGAATTAATGAAATAACTTATGCTGCTAAAAGAAACTGTGTTTAAAGCAAAGTGGAATTTTTTTCCTCGTTTTACTCTTATAGCAAACATATCAATATATTTGTTCAGAAGACAACAGTTCATGGATTATTTCTCTGTTAATAGGGTGAGAAGTGTTAAGGGGTGTTTATTATCCTGTGAAGATGAGGTCTTGTGATCTCAGTGAAATTTTACAACAGACCAGTGTGCCTGTATGTCATAAAGTTTATCTCAAATGTCAGCCTACTTGAATGCCCATGCATCCAGAATGGATGACCAGCAAATCAGAGGTCAGCATGAGTAATCTTTTCCCCGAAGGAGAGGTTTATGAACTCATACTTAAGCTGAGGAGCAGAATAACTCTTCAGTTTCATTGCATTCTTTTTTATTTTCCAGCCTGAGTAAGGGGTGGCAGGCAGCACACAAACACAGAGAACAAGCCTGAAGGCATTTGTGTTAATTCAGCACTCTTGCTCATGCTAATTCTTTGATGCCTCGAGTGGCTGTTCTTCCAGAATATCTGCAAGGTGATGTGGAGTATTTATGAATATTGCAGAAGGTGTCTTGCTCATTGTAATTATCCTGATACTAAGCAGCTGAGAGAAACAGATTAGTTTACTGTATCATCACTGTGCTGATGATGGTCACTCAACCACTATTCCAAAGGAGATTATGCAATTTCTTTGCCACCTCATTATCTTGCAAAGGCTATCAATATTACAGTGTTGGTTGAGCACTGGCAGTGTTTAGTGTTAAGACATGAAACCTAGTTACTCCTATTAGAAACTAAAATTCCAAAGGAATCAGGTATGCAATCTCACTGTGACATTCCAAAATAAAAATGATAACAATTTTTAATTATGCATTTCTGTAGCTTCTATTGGCCCTTTTCTTGAGGGAAGTATGTATAAATATAGTGCAACTAGGATAGAGCTGTGTAATTCTATTTATCTACATTTTTATAAGTTTATTGTTTAGCATAGATGGTAAGTGTCTTCTGCATTGAAAAGTATGTGTCAGAAACTTGGGGCTGATTCATCTGATTGAGTGTGCTATTTTCAACTGCTGTTGAACTACTTGTTCACAATCCCTCTAATTGAAAATTAGTGAAGTAGGTATTTCTTTGGTGAAACTCCTTTTTTATTTTTTTTTCTGAAATAGATATTTAACATAACTCAAGTGAACCACATCTCGGGAATGTTTTCACCACAGACATCTACAGCTGACTTGCATTAGATCCTTGATGGCTTACTCATGACTGATTGCTTGCCCTGGCTCGGTATAAGAAGAGGTATTCTAGCCACAGCACAGATCTTCAAAAAAACAGATAAATGGGAAAATTGGGAAGTAGACCAGATTTTTAATAATAATTATATACCAGATGTTGCTGCAGATAATATAGAGATGATATGTTTGATTATATACCAGATGATACACATTTAGCTGCTTTCAGACAGTGTTATGCAAGTACTAGACATGAAACCCAGAACAGCCAGTCTCTGACAGGGCAGAAACAACAGGGTGAAGAACATTTTACCTAGATTGACATCTACACTTGTAAAGCCAGTGTCTCTCTCTGAAGGAAGTCCAGTCTCGCTACCTGTAGACTTGGGCAAAATGAGTCTGCCTCAGTGACTGCTAAGACTTTATTGCAAAATTTTAAGACCTGTGTGACTGCAAAGATTAAATTCAGGTTAGATAAGGCAGGGCTGAGATAGAAGAGGTGAGAAAGGCAGCATGTGGCCAACCTGAGGGGGAAACAAATGTCCAGTGAGTGGGAAAAAAATTCATCTACCTTTGGTAGCTTTAGCCAGTGCTCTAGCTGCAGCCCTTCTGTGATCTGAGACCACAACAGCCACCACCAAGGTGGCTTTTTCTTACTGCTTAATGCTGCTACTTTCTGGAAATATGTTACCCCAGATGTACCTTGCTTCAGTATGAATAGCTTTTTTATTTTTTTACACACGATACAGACGCAGCAAATATCACTCTCCACCTTGATTTTTTTTTTTCTGTAAAAGAAAACAACAACACAGCTCTGCATAGTTCACCTCTTTCCCACTTTAAAGACCACAGCCACAGACTGAAGGAGTATAATTCTCAACCTTAAAGTATCTTAGACACACTGATGGCATGTGCTCTTGCCTTCAGGCATGCTAATATGGGGTCTGCTTGTACTTATCCAGTCTCTCAAGGGTTTTTTAGTTTTTTTTTTTTTCTGGTTTACATTGAAAATTTAAAAAATAATTTTTTAAAAAAAATTATGGTCAGTGCCAAAACATTGATCAGTACCTATGCATGGGCTCTACTGTTGTATAGAAACACAGAACTGGGGTAATCAAAAAAATTCCCAGCCTCTGTAACTGGGGACAACCAGTAACCTGTTAAACACAAAATCCCACATCTGTTTGATCCTCAGCATTCCTCTCTCACACTGGAAAAACCCCTGTAGTAGATCATAATGCCCATAAAAACTGAAATATGTCTGGGATGATTCACCAGGGCAGGAACAGTTTATCAGTATATACCTGGCACAGATCAGTAAGCATTTTCACCACGGTCCATGTGATTTTGGCAGCTAGAGCTCCAGTAACATTTACTTCTGGAAATGATGATAAGAAACATCTCACACACAACATAACTGGGTTTATCACAAATATGGCTGAAGTCTATCCCATCAAATTATAGTTATAATTTAATCTACATGGAAGCTGAAACATTGTTTTCTTTGATGACTTGCTAATTAACTAAGCCAAGAGATATGTACCACAGTGAAGAGGGTGTCTGACTGGCCATATATTCTTGACAAACAGAAATGTTTCTCACTCTCTCTTTTTTTTTTATTTTTCTTTTCATAGCTTTTAGTAGAAGTAAGTTTTCTAGTCAGAACAACAGCTAAAAAATGCCATTTGCAGTAGATAGTGAATAAAAGTTCATGTAATGTCTTCACCATGGTCTAATGACTCATATAGGTGTTAATGATGAATGAGACACAATTCTTAACTGAAGATCACTAGGTTGCTGGGTTCATGTATTTCACACTCTCTTCCTCAGACTATCAGCAAGAGTGTGATCATTTACCACAGTCAGCACTGCTCCTTACATTGAGTGTCAGAGCTCCTCATTATGCCACATAATGAGCATGAGTGTAATCTCATTGTCTCCCCTGCACAGCCACTAGTGTTTTGTTTTTTTGGGTTTTTTTTTTTTTTTTTCTCTTGCTTTAAGCATCATTGACTGTTTTAGGTCATTCTATGGTTTTCTGAAGTTGGCTGATCTCATCTATGGTACCTGGGTACACTGAGCTTGGTAAAATATACACCAGAGTTAAGAAAAAGCTGTGAAGGATTCAGTCTGAAATTATTATTCATTTATTTATTTACTTAATTAGGATGACTTCACAAAGATGTCTATATGTGACTTTGAGATGACGTATAATAACATTGAGAGCAGCCTCTGCAGAGAAGGACTTGGGAATGTTGGTGGATGAAAAAACAAATATGAACCAGCAATGTGTTCTCACAGCCCCAGAAAGCCAACTGCGTCCTGGGCTGCATCAAGAGAAGTGTGGCCAGCAGGTCAGGGGAGGTGATTCTCTTCTACTCCACTCTTGTGAGACACCTGGAGTACTGCATCCAGCTCTGGGGTCCCTAGTGTAAGGAGGACATCGATGTGCTCAAGCAGGTCCAGAGGAAGACCACAAAGATGATCAGGGGGCTCAAGTACCTCCCCTACAGGGGCAAGCTGAGAGAGCTGGGGTTGTTCAGCCTTGAGAAGAGAAGGCTCCATGAAGACCTTATAGCAGCCTCGCAATTCTTAAAAAGGGCCTATGGTAAAGGTGAGGATAGACTCTTTTTATCAGGAAGTGTAGTGATAGAACAAGGATAACAGTTTTACACTGAAAAGGGGCAGATTTGGATTAGATGTTGGGAATAAATTCTTTACTGTGAAGGTGTTGAGACACTGGAACAGGTTGCCCAGGAGAGCTGTGGATGCCTCTTCCTAGAAATGTTCTTTGAGGTGGCAGATGTGACAGTAGCCTTACAGCAAACTTCTGTGCCTTTGGAGTGGCAGCTCCAAATAGGACCCTTATACCACTTCAGGTGACACTGGACACATCTGCTTAGGCAGATGAATTGAGCTCCTTTTCATTATATCCATCCACAGTATGGACAGAGCAATGGATGTCATCCTAAAGCAGGCAGTTAGGCACTAGCCATTCAGTAGGACTTCAGTTCAGCTGGAAGATAACTCACCTGCTTTGAGTATCCAAGGCATCCCACCATGCTACCAGCTACCAGTCCAGAAAGAAGCAGCTTCTTTTAGCTTCTGTGTTGTATTAACTAACCCCATGCAGGCACCTTATGTACACCATAGAGCATCTGCAACAGCACTATAGATTTATGTTTGGACAAACAACTTTAGCCCTGGGAGCCCACAGACCGTAAAAGGAGCTTACTTGGTATGCAGACACACAGAGAACTGTCTAAGATTGGAAGTTAGACAATTGCTCTCACCTAACTAAACCCTCTAACACTAAACTTTCTATTTAGGAACAAAATTCATCACTTAGGGGCTCTGTAAATATAAGCACTGAGTTCTATTTAAAGAGCCTGGATGTCTGAGGTATCAGCACCTGCAGGTGAAACAGCTGGAGGCCAGGCAGGATACACTTGGAAATCTCAAGTGGCACTAGATGACTATTTTTATCCAGGTTATTAGTAATCTTCAAAATCTCTGCTACACAGTTGCCTTAACCAGTTAGCAACTCCCCTTTATAAATATATTTCCATAGGTAATTCTAGAGAAGTTTTAACCCCTCCAGACTCACACATTCACAAGGAAGTGTGGGTTGCAAGCACAAGCCCCTTTTTGGGAGTCTTGGATTCCCTAGGCTTAGGTTACATGATGACAGAGCAATCACAGTGGACATAAAGACACTGGGAGGAGCAATGACAGACAGGGGAACCCTAGAAACCTAATCAGGGAGAAGATCACCCCAAACCGCCTACCCCTAGGACTGTCGAAGGAGCAGGATCAGTCCATCATCCCACCAGCCAAGGCAGACAAAGGAAATATCTCCCCAGAAGATTGTGCAGACTGAGTGGATTATTGCCTACAGGAGTATAGATTCATTATGGGATGCAAGTGGAACTGTGCAGAACTTGCGGGGTGTTCTAAAGGAACTATGCGAATGTGTGAAACGTCTTATGGGGTGCTTAGGGGAAGCATGGTCTCTCACAGTGGAGAGACCTATAGCATGGGTATGTCTGTCCCATTGGAAACCTTCAATGTTGCCAACAGGACAAGAGAAAGAGGTCCAGGCTGTTGAGGGCTGTCCATGTCTGTGGGAACATGATGCTCATTTCTATGGGTGCTGACCAAGGCAGCGTGTTCTGTCTGTGTGGATCTATGTGGCCAGCTGTATTAGTGTGTGTGTGGAGGGGTGGACACAGAGGCCTGGCAACTCCCGTCAATACCACCAAGACAAGAAGAAGCCCACTGAGGCTTGTAGCCCTCTGGAGTTGGCCAACTCTAACAGTTAGATGACCCAGTGGAGACGTGGTGCTCTAGTTTTATCTGCATCTGTGCTGCTTCCTGCAGTCTATCAGTCCAAACACTGGTGAGAAAACAACTCACAACGACACATGCCCATGGTGTGGGTCCTTAGTTGTTACACCCCGTACTGTAAGTCTACCAGCTGGATAAAAGCTCATCATATCATCCTCGTAGCACTCCAAGTTTCAAATTTTTTTCTCTCTTTTACAAACAGTGATGTTGTTTATTTTATACTCTTTTTTTTTCCTTCCTGATTCCTTATTTCAAAAGCCTCTTTCTTTCTACTTCCTTAGTTAATGTTTAATTCAGCTGATGTCTGCCTTTCTCTTTAGCATTATACCAGTTTTTGGAAAAATGCCCTCCCGAGCAGTTTTGGGTATTCCATTCACACACACAATTTTTACATCCACATTCCTATTTCATCAGATACTCTTATCCAGGTCACTTTGCCAAGGCTGTGCCTCGTGGACACCCCCATGCTGGAGTGTGGAGAGATGGGCCCAGGTAAGATGCAGGCTGGAAATGTGTCTTCTGTCTCTCAAGCCAGTGCTGAAAACACTGGAGTGGGTGGTGAGTTACAACCATTTTATATCTGTTTTGAATACTCCTTTCTTTCTCCCATGTCGCTGGGCCCACACCCTACAAGAGTGCATCAGTTTAGCTAGACCAGCACAGTGCTGTCTTTGCTAGGCACTGCTGTCTCCAGCACAGCAATGCTGGACATTTGCTATGCCATTAAGTCAGGCCATACTAGGAAAATAAAACAAAGTTTTAAATTTTTCAGAACAGTCTTTTATTATTTTTTTTCTGTAATGTATCTACTTGCACAATAATACGCCATTCAAAGACCAAAAATAAATGAGTTAAAATCTTTCCTGAGGCCACTCTTAACTTTAAAAATATCCTAAATTATGTTAGTATAAATATATTAGCTAAAATAAATGAAATTGAATATTTGCCAAAATTGGCCACTGGAGTTGTTTTTAGTGTTGATTTAATTAGACTTTCTATGTGCTTCAAGTTCTCAATAACATTTTAATTATTATTTCCTAAAATACAAAATAGAGTTTTCATAGATTGGTATGTATTTTAATCCTGTTTTGAAAAACGCGCTGCTTATTTGCAGCTACTGATTTAACTGATTTATCCATAAAATTTAAATGATAATTAATTATAATTAGCTTTTTTTTTTGTTGTGTTGGAAGGCAGTTGCCAAAGAGATATGAAAGCAGTTTACTTTTATCATTTAATCCACCACCAATAAACTAAAATGACAATTACCATCTAAGAGGCAAAGAACACCTATCTAATAAACTATGTGTCAGTACTTGGTGTGCATTTTAGAGCCTTTAGTACTATGAAAATAACCACAGTGTTTCAGAGGTTTTAAAGGCACTTAGCAGGTAGCATTCAAAACAGCAGGAGCCACTATAAACTCATAATAAGACTCAGAGCTATGAGATGATCCCACTTGTTTAATTTTTATTATCTCAGGAGGAATGCTAGATCCTCTGCTGGCATAAACTGTTGCATCTTAATTGACTTATAAGATATACTGGCTGGTGATTTACCCAATATTATCATTTGTAGTGCTTAGGATTAGAGTATTCATGTCTTAGTTCTGGACAACTTGAATGAACTAAAATTATGACATAACCTTAACAATCTCTACTAATTTTTTCTAGGAGCTGAGGAAAGGACTTAGCTCATGGACTTGGCAAGATGAATTCTGGAATTAAATTAAGGTGAAACTGAAGTAAAAATGTCCATATTCAAGCCCTTTTTAAAATTCTAGGTCTCTTTTCTATGCAAAGTTGTGCCAAAATCTTACTTAAAGGCTTCATTGAGGGAATTGAATGTGTGAATGGATTGAGGGACTCACTGAAGTATATCTAAACACCAAAGGGTAACTGGGTGTCATATACTCTGGACTCTCTTAAGGTGAGCTGCAGGATGTTTTTCCATCCCAGCATTTAATAATTTATGAGATCGCTAAATGAACATGCCTCACAGGAATGTTTTAAGTTAGATCATGCAAAATCATCACAAGTAGGATGCATACAAAGTGATACGTTCTTTAGCCTAGGCTCCATAGGAGAAAATTAGCAACGTATTCATGATAAAGGTTAAAACAGGTTGATATGAGCTTTGGAAATAAATATACCTGATGCAGAACTTTTCTAAACTTGAGGGATACTAAAGCACAGATGTTTCATATTAGCTCATTCTTCTTTAAACTGAAGTATATCTGTTGCTTCTTTTTGAACCTGGAGGTCTACAGAAAATTATATTACCTAGCTTTCACAATTGACAAGTGAACATCTTTTTCATAAACTGTCTTTCAAATTAAATATAAAAGAAATTGGCCTGGCTTATAAAAAAGCTGAATTCAATAAGAATTTTTTCCCATAGGTTGCTTTTAATCAGACCTCAAGTTATGAGTAATACTGCATGGCTGATTCTTTACTTACGTGATTCCATCAGAGTCAGGCACTATCAGCTTATGCAAGTGCAGCTCAGACTGTCAGATGTTTCAGATTTTTTTTCTAAATTGTGAGTCTTTTACTTATGTGAGTGTCCTTTTCCTTTTTATAACATAAGTACTAGTTTTGCTCCTCTCCACTTAGGAAAAATTGCTTCAGAGATGATAGGCTCCATGTAGTTTCTGATGTGAACTTCACTGGGCTTTGCTGACTGAAATTCATTATTTAATGTGTCCTTTCTACATTTTAGCCCACAATCTTATCTCTTTGTTGAAGTTCACATGAATCATTAGTAAGCTTTTTTTCCCAAACCAAATTCTGAGAAGCTACTGAACACTTCAGTCTTCTCTGCGTCATCTATTATTTGCTCTGCAAATAATATCACGTCTAACTAGACCTATGATCTCCTTTGTTTTTCCCATTTCAGACATATTTGCAACTCTTTTTTTATTGCTTTTATATAACTCACTAAGTGAAACTTTTATTTTCAGCTTTCTGGATTTTTTATTCATATAAGGTTATGGCATTCTTTATCCCTTGCCATAGTCATGCTCTCTAGTTCCCACCTGGTATGATTCTTTATTGATTTTCAGGCCTTTAAAGACCTCTGATGCAATCATAACAATCTCCATATTTTTCTTCCTCAGTAGGATGGTTTGGTGTGGTACATCTATTTCAGTAACTTCCAGATCTGCTCTCTGACATGTCTTGGATTATCCTGGGAAATTGTACCTCATAGCTCTGTGAGTTTGACATAGACTGAAGTTTGCTGATTGCAAGAAAACACAACAGCAGCAAAATCACTAAATCACTCCATTTTGGAGGGACCTCAGTGGGTCACTAGTTGACTCCCTGCCTAAAGCAGGGTCAGACAGGAGATCAGACCAAGTTATTTCAATTATTCAGGGTTTTGTCCATTTGGATCTTGAAAAACTTTCAAAAGATAGAGATTCCAAAGCCCTTATAGACCACCTCTTCCAGTATCTGACCATCCAAATGTTGAAAAAGTTCTCATTATATCCAGTTGGAACTTTTCTTCTTCTTTATAATTATTGCTTCTTGCTCTAAGCCATACACAACTACAAAGAGCCTGGTTCCATCTTCTCAAAAACCTACTTGTAGGTACTGGCAGGCTGCTCTTAGGTCTCCTTGAAGCTATTTCTTCTCTGTCCTGAACTGGCCCAGCTTCCTCAGCCTGTCTTCACGTCACGTGCTCCATCTCCTGACCATTTTCGTAGCCGTATGCTGGACTTGATCCAGTTTATCCACATCTCTGTTTAGAAGCCTGACAGCTCCCCTGAGCATCTTTTCCCTTCAGTGCTGTCTCACATGGGATCCCACCTCCCACTTTCCTGAACAAACAGAAGCCTGCTTGCCAGAAGTCCAGGCTCTGTGTTCTACTCCTTGCCTTCATCCATTTCCTCAGGCCCTTGGAACCATCTATTTCAGTGTCAATAGAGCCAGGATTACCACCGAGTACCACATTCCCAGCCAGTTCTTCCTTGACAGTGAACAGCAGATCCAGCTGCTCACCATACTGGTTGACTCAGCCAGAGACCTGACACCCTCCAGAGATCTTCTGGATTACTTGTATCTCATCATGTTGCTCTTCAAACAGTTATGAAAAAGATTAAAGTTCCCGTTAAAAAAAAAAAACGGTCTGTTATTCAAAGACTTCTTCAGTTAGTTTCATAGTTCTCTCATGGTTCTAACGACACCAACAGAAAACATTTCTCATATTCAATGACAGGCATCACTAAAAAGGCAAAACAACCTTTCACTTGTGGGTAAGTATATTACAATTTATATGTTCTCCTGCTAAGTGTTGTTGGCCTGAGTGTTTAAAAATAACATTTGCAGATTCTAGCTCATCAAAATGCTTATATAATTTTGTTAGGCTTAAATGAAGACAGGTATTTATGTCTTGGCTGGTCACTATGAGTTAAAAAATAAATTACTGTGTGAAAATTATATGATACTGCTCAGTTACTTAGGGAAATTTAAACAAATGTATGAGTTAAGAAAGATATGTCAACAGCCTCATAGAACTGCATGTTAAATAATTTAAGTGAGCAACACTAGATTATATTTGGTGATAGGATAGATTGGAAGAGGTTACTTAAGATCTTGTTCAGCATCATGCTCTCTGAACATCCCCCTTAGAGCTTCTCTACTCTCTGTGGGTAACAGCAATGACATTTTTGACAGGGTAGCATATGGACATTCTGCAGAGTTCCTGGAAGGAGACATCTCGAAAGATGACTAAGTATGGGCTTTCCCAGATGCTCACATTTGAAACCCTTCAAAAGGGACAGCAGCAGACTGCCATTCGCCCATGCAAACGTACAAGTGCCCTGAGCCAATGCAGCTGAAGCAGAGCGCTCACTCACAGAGGCAGCTGCACTGCACTAGTGGCTTCTCCGCTATAAATACCCCAGGTTGCATGTGAAGTTAATCTTACCACAGGCAGTCTTTTGCTTGATGTCAGTCAGTCATTATGCAATTACAGGATTGTAGGATAATTTGGGTTGGAAGAGAACTCAAGAATACAATTTTTCGCAGTCAGTGGTATCAGTGTAAACTGTGTTTTAGAGCAGTACACAAAGCCGTCATCAAACAATGCAAGACCAGTGCATTCAGGCTTCCGTGGAGGCAGAGGGTAGACTGGTAGCTCTGTGCCATGTGAACAGGAAAACTCTGACACCAGAAAGACCTAAGACAAATAAAATCCTCTCTTCCCCAGTAAGACATCCCTGGGTGGACACTTTCTATAGTCCACAATGAATTTCATTCTAAGGCTTCTTTAAGTCTTTAGAGCAACATGAAGCATATATTCTGTACTTGTGAAATATTTTGCTTGAAAATATGAGCTCTGAAGCTTCTTCTGTAACTGCTTCGTTATATCGGCTTATTATAAATCACAGGGGTAGTTAGCTGTAAGATCTGTACTACTATTATGGCTTAATCCTTTGTAGATGGAAGACCAAAAATCTGATTGAATTTAATGCAGATTTATGTGGAAGATTTTGATCTGAAAGCATTTTCTGTTCCCTCACAGCTAGCAGAAATGACTATCACATGATAGCATGGAGAGCCTGTATGTATCTCCAGAAGAAAGCACATTTTAAGTGAAACATTGGTAGGACAAAAGGTTGTGGTCAGCGCTGGGAGAGCAGAGGGAACACCTCTTGGGCTACAGGAAGAAGGTTTGGGAGATCAGGGACCAGGAAGTCTGGATTACCTGTGGAGTCCTGGTGTTCACATCTGCTTAGCAGTCAGCTTTGGTCCTTTGCCATTGAGGATGCTCATGCACCACCATGTAGGGCCTTTTTGGAGGCTCCTCCAGGCTATGGAATGATCCCCCATTGGAGAAAATGTCCTTTGAAACACTACAGTCCCTTCTGCTGTCAGTTCAAGGGGTATTTCTGTGACCAGGTGTTCTGTAACAAAGCGGACCGCAACACACAACACTGAACAACAGACTCCAAAACAATTAACACTGCACACTTCTGCTGCTACAATTGCCTCAGGTCTGAAGGTGCTGAGAAATTACACTGGTGAGCAAATAGTACAAATTTATCAAGAATGAAAAGACCAGAAATAGGACTTCTGTTTTTTATGATTTATTTTTGCAGCATGGTAACCCTGTACTCAAAATCAAAAGAAACAAAAAATTATTTTACTGATTTATTTCAAAATCCTGGCATATCTGCTAGGAGATTACTGATGTAATCAGCCTATAGACCATATAGCCTCTAGGTTCTGAAATCACAAAGTGAGGACTTCAGTGTGGTAGTGAACTCTGTGAACTTCTCCCTGGAAGGTAAGAAATACAAGTGACCTACAGTTGGGCTTGTGAAACCTGGGAAATGGAGCTGAAACACAGATACGTCACCTCTCTGTATGGTATCACATGCTCAGAATCTCTGCTCCTTAAGCATTGCCTGAGGAACTGAAAAGAAAGTATCCAGGTGATTTTCACTTTGGGTAGTATCTGTGCATACGTCCAACTTACTTTCTAATTACATTAGACTGCCTGGCCTTCCTCTTTTCCTTTTTTATTTTTTTTTTCTTTAACTGCACAAGACATAAAGCATTGCTACTGGTTTTTTTTTCTGCACATTAATAGACCTTTTTACAATGGGGATAATAAATTGTGAACTACAACCTCTGCATTGTAGTGACAAAACTGTACTTATTGCTTACTTGTACTCACACTTGTACTAACAAAACCACATGGGATTGTTATCCAACTCTGAGAAATTGATATACTTTAAAGGATGGGTGAACCTTATTCTAAAGTTACCTTTTAAGTCACGTAAGATAAATAACACCTTCAAAATGCCCATTTTTCCCAGATAACTGAAACTTGTTCTCTGAGGGACAAGCTCATCTGTGGACTTCTGCACTGGAGGCATACACAGTACTTCAAAATGTGAGCTATTGAGCTAAAAGCATGATGGGATGGGAATCACACAACAGCAGAATATTTTAGGTTGCAGACGACCTCTGGAAATCATCTGGTCTGACCCACCAGTCATGGCAGGACTGACTTTCCATTTAAATGGGGTTGCTGAAGGCACTGCCCATCAGTTAGATTTTCTAATCTTCCCTTGCTTTTGTAGATTTTTCTTGTGGGGTAAGGTGTGCAAGCAAAGACCTGGGAGCTGCAGTCACCAAACCTGCTTCCTATTCTCTCACCACAAGTTGCAGAAGGGTAATGTCATTCAGTGCTTAGTCAGGATGAATGAATCACAGCTTATTTTTTAAGATCACTTACTGGGGATTATCTGTCTACCTATCTCCCCTAACATTTACATTAATTAAAATGGAAAGGTCTGGAGAGGTCAGAGCATTGCTGTCTCATACATGACTGCAGACAGTAGGGGGAAGCCACCTCTAGGCTTCATAACACTACATTTGAGACTGGGAGGATAGCTGTGGGAAGACAACAAAACATGTGATCAGAGGAGGGGAAATTGGAGTGCTCAGGTAAGAGACAGAAAACAAACAAACAAAAATTTGGAAGAACAATGAGTAGGAATCACTTTCCCATACAAGCCTCAAGGAAAAATATGTATGCTGGCCCCAGCAGCATCTGAAATAAAGGGGGGAAAGGGATTTTAAAAAGGAGAAAAGTCATCTGCAGAATGAGAGCAGATAAAGGAGTAGCTCAAGCTACAGTTAGTCAGGAACAGTTAGTCAGGAACAGTTACTACAAACAGTAGGAAAAGAACACAAGAGAAGTAAAACAGGCTCACAAAAGCAGCAGCGTACCCAGCTACAGTGCTATAAAAACATTTCACTGAAGACATATGCAGGTTGTCCCACAAAATTATGTAATTTCCAGAGAGTGTTAAGTTTCAACATGAAAGTATGAGCTGCCCCTTCCTGAAATTTGGAGAAATTTACTGCCCTTGCTGGAAAGTAGTACTGCAAAACCACTGATGATTAGGGTGTCATGCTGTCTTCAGGAGTCATGTCCACACCACAGATACCAACCTGAGAGAAATTTCCAAAAACTGTATCTATGAGAACTACATTACTGCAATTCAAACGTATCCAAGGTTGGAGGGAGGGCAACTAGAAAGGCATTCTTTGTAATTTGTCTTCTTTCACAGATGCTCCAAATCTAAGAACATCCAAAGATGGAGCCATGACTCAAGGCAAGGTTTGGTTGATGGAAAGTGTCCTTAATGACTGAAGAACCAAGAAGAACCAAGGAGAACCAAGGAGAACCAAGGAGAACCAAGAAGAACCAAGAGCCAAGGAGAAACAACGAGAAGCTGCAGCCAACCTTTACTGCCCCAAATAACCCTGGCATTCCTATGTCAAACAACACTGTGCTATTCTTTAAAAAGCAGCTCTACAGATTCTTGCAAAATACATGTTTTCTCATTTATGAAAAAGAAGTGAGAAGTGGTGCATCCCAGTGAGTTTAAAAAAGATAAACTATTTTCTCAAATGACAGTCTATAAAAAAGAGCAACAACCATAACTGAACTTATACTTTTACACTCACATTTCCCTTAGTGTAGCTGATGCTGAAGACACCTGGCTGGGAGAATGGCAGTATCATGGGACTGAGGAAAGGCACAAGGGTATTGCTCACACAGTGGTGTGGGGGAAGAAGCAGCTCGGTGAATAGGGGCTGTGACGGTGGAACTGGGACATACACATTTTCCTATACATCCCTTGCAGGGAGAACGCAAGTTTTATGCAGCGACTGTGGGAGAAAGGGTTTATCTGAGCAATAAACTAGATAAACTGTTGGAAATAGGGTTTCAAAAACAAAGATGAAACTTGTTTCAAGGTTTCTACCCCTGTGAATAAATACTGCTTCAGAGATATGGACTTCATAGATGCTGAGGCAAACAGCTCCACAGTCACACACATTCTTAAATCTGGGTATAACTGCACCTGACAGGTAGTTTCACAGAATCACAGAATAGTGGGGGTTGGAAGGGACCTCTGGAGATCACCTAGTTCAACCACTGCCAAAGCAAGTTCACCTAAAGCAGGTTGCATAGAAGCACGTCCAGATGGGTTTTGAAAGTCTCTAGAGAAGTAGATTCCACAACCTCCCTGGGCAGCCTGTTCCAGGGCCCCGTCACCCTCACAGTGAAGAAATTTTTTTCTTATGTTTAAGTGAAACTTCCCATGTTGTAGTCTGTGCCTGTTGCCCTTAGTCCTATCACTGGGCACTACTGAAAGGACACCTGTTCCATCCTCTTGACATCTTCCCTTTAGGCATTTATAAGCATTGTTAAGATGACCTTGCAGTCCTTTCTTCTCCAGGCTGAACAGCCCCAGGTCTCTCAGCCTTTCCTCATAACAGAGGTGCTCCAGAGCCTCATTACCTTTGTAGTCCTCTCTTGGACTTTTTCCAGCAGTTCCCTGTCTCCCTTGAACTAGGGAGCCCAGAACTAGGGACAGTGCTCTAGATGTGGCCTCACCAGGTCAGAGTAGAGGGGAAGACAACCTCCCTCGATCTGCTGGCCACACTCTTCTTAGTGCACCCCAGAATACCATTTGCCTTCTTGTCTACAAGAGCACATTGCTGTCTTATGGTTAACTTGTCCATCAGGACTCCCACGTTCTTCTCCATGGAGCTGCTTTAAAGCAGGTCAACCCCTAACCTGTACTGGTGCATGGGTTTATTCCTCCCCAGGTGCAGGACCTTACTCTTGCCCTGGTTGAAATTCTTTAGGATCCCTCTGCCCAGCTCTCCAGCCTGTCCAAGACTTCCTGAATGGCAACACAGTCTTCTGATGTGTCAGCCACCCCTCCCAGTTTTGTATGATCAGCAAACTTGCTGAGGGCACACTCCATCCCTTCATCCAGGTGACTGATGAAGATGTTGAACAAGACTGGACCCAGTCCTGACCCATGGGGAGCACGGCTATCTACAGGCCTCCAACTAGACTCTGTGCCGCTGATCACAATCCTCTGAGCTCTGTTGTTCAGCCAGTTCTCAATCTACTTCACTGTCCATTCACCTAACACACACTTCTTGAGTTTACCTGTAAGGATGTTATGGGAGACAGTGTCAAAAGTCTTGCTGAAGTCAAGATGACAACATCCACTGCTCTCCTTTCATCTTTTCAGCTCATCACACCATCCTAGAAGGCTATTGTATTAGTCAAGTTTGATTTCCCCTTGGTAAATTCATGTTCACTACTCCTGATAACCTTCTTTTCCCTACTTGCTTAGAGATGACATCCAGAATGAGCTGCTCCATCACCTTTCCAGGGATGAAGGTGAGGCTGACTGGTCTGTAATTTCCTGGGTCCTCCTTCTTGCCCTTTTTAAAAACCGGAGTAACACTGGCTTTCCACCAGGCCTCAGGCATGTCTGCTCTTCACCATGACCTTTCAAAAATGTTGGAAAGTGGCTTAACAATAACATCAGCCGACTGCCTCAGCACTTGTGGGTGCATCTTGTGGGTTTCATCATGCCAGACATATTTTTAATAGAAAAATTGCATTTCATAAAACTTGTTCATGTGTAATTACTGGAACATACAGACAATGTGAATGGTGTTGAGTCTGCATTAACTAAACCACATGCAAGTTCAGACATGTAGGGGTGTGGGCAACCTCAGAGATGTTTACATACAGGGTAAAACACAAGTTTGTTTGAGATGCAGAAATGTTCAGTGAATTTATTCATGAGCATGGTCAGTCCTTTCAGATCTGTTGGTGATAATTTGGTTAACATTTTGACTAAAGCAGAGGTAATGGGCTGAACTGAGGCTTGGATGTATTACCAGAAAGAAAATTTGGTTATTACTCTTATATGCAGTAATTTTTGTACACCACCATCTTTACACATAATTGACAGGTTTGTTGTTAAGATTACAAGACTTTTTTGGGTCAAGTTTCTTGGAATGACTCAAAGTCATTCCAACATGTACTTCCTTGATGGAAGAAGAAATGTCTTCTTACCAATCTCTGCAAATCCTTGCTGAGAAAAAAAAAAGAAAAAAAGCTAAGAATCAAAGAAATGTCATAGCAAATCATATAAACCAGAGTGTCTGTGGGTGCTTTCTTTTACAGTATTCGCACACTTGCTGCTTATTTTCAGGAAATGGGTGAATATACTGTGTCTGTAAGAAGCTGAATGAACAATCTTCCCTTGACATGTGCAAGGCAGATTTAAGGAGATGTAATAGCATCTCCTCCCTCTTCAGTCTGTCCTGCTTTATGGACAAGCCACTAGCCAATAAGTGATTACAAAATATGTGGAGAGAGAAAATTAATTTTTTTTTTTTACCTTTATACTTTTTGCCCATAGTTACTTTACTTTCAGAATATGTTTTCTGGGAAGTTGCAACTACCTTTTTGCATAAATCATGTTCAAGCCAATCGGTTAAGTTGAAAATACATGCCATGTTCATATGAGACTATTCTGCATTTTTTTTGAGCTGATTTAATATATTATACCAATGCCCTTTGCCTCTTTGTCAGCAGAGTTCCTGATAGATTCTAGAGGTGGGCTATTAATTTTCTTTAGCAACAGATCTCTGTCCCAGTCACTTTTCTGTTGGTGTTTTTCAAAAACTATGAATGATTCTTTTTATGTCTTCAGCAGTTTTATAAGATGTGGTAAGTCAAAAGGTGGTGATATGTTCTAAATTCTTTCCCTCCCAGCAGCGATTAATCAGAATAAAAAAAATGACCCAAGAAGGATTGCACTAGATTTATTTCTGAAAATTACTGGTTTTCAGTGTGGATATACTGCTGCTTGGCTTCTTTTAAAGCTCAAACTAAAATAGATTACCTAGTGTTCTGCCTTCCTGTTTCCTTTTTCCTTACAGATATACAAAACAAAGATATATGTATACACATATACATACACACAGATAACCACACAGACATATAATCCTGAAGACTCTGATGTAATCAGACCTCTGATATTTTGATCTTTCTTCTCTGTTTTCAGTCACAACAGATAAAAGGTCAGCAATAATGTATAATATGTAAGAAGTAACCGAGGTGCTATAGGCATGTTAATACCATCCTTTTCTCCCCTTCAAAGTCAGACTTTGATATGTTTGTCTGATGGTTCTTCTATGTCTTGAAAAACAGAACAGTCTTTGTGTTAAACTCTACTGGTCCCAGGAGGACCAAACTTTATCATATGACCCTGGAATCCAAGGGCAGGACCACTCTGGTGTTGCAGCAAAACTCACTCAGAGCAGTAACCCGAGGTGAACTGTGCTCCACTACCTCGTAGCACTCACGTTAAGAATACATCAAATGCATCTGCATGTGAGGTACTTTAAGAAGGAGTAACAGGTTACAAATTACTACTCAGGTCACTGATCCATTCAGTTGTGTGAATCCTTTTATCTCCTGCATAAACACATACTCTCCAGCTATCCAAATGTAATAGTCCAAAGTTCACCTCAGTCAAAATATTGTTGAATTGTTGAAAACTTGCTGAATCTCCACCTTCTGTGACTTGTTTGGAAGCAGTGGAATGAGGTCTGATGACACTAAAGTGAGTGAATCCTGGTCTCCCTTCCTCAAACGTCTTATGGCTCATTGCCTACTGCACTGCAAGGTCTTTTGAGTTTGCCGAATGATTGGAGGTCGCAAGTCAAAAAGGCATTACCAGATTTCAGCGATATATGATCAGTTTATCCCAGTACAGCCACTTCATGTCCAGTACTTGTTGATGGAACAGTTGGTAGCACTGGGAGAAATACCTGCAGTACATTTTGCATGCTCAAAGTCTTTCTCAAATTAGAGTTTGTAGATAAAAGGGATGAGAAATAATCTGCTGCTGAGTGGACTGGTGACCTGAAGCAAAATGCTGAGGCACATGTAGCTGCTACTTAAGAGAGCATCTGGATATCTGCCCTGGACTTCTGCACTGTTTCCCTGTTCTCCAGATGTTGTAGGCAACTTAAGAGATCTCTCCTCTGCAACTTCAAGGTATTGTGGGAGGGCAGCAAACACATGAAGAACATTACTAGAGATTTACATATCTTCTTACCCTTACTTTATGTAATTAGAAAAGGCATAATAGAAAATAATGACAGTCAGAAGAAAGCTCATTCAGTACTTTTATTAATTTTACAAGAAATAAGTGTCAGGCTAGAGGCTATTGTCGAATTGACTATGAACATTAATGTACCTAAAGCTTTATGCTTTATATAAACTACCTATGTGTGTATATTATGTATATGAAATAGTGTATATTCTTTTTGTTGAATCTACATACACCATTCTCCAAAAGTTCATTCTTCAGGGAAGTAAAGTAGAAGATTGAATTTTTAAAAATAAGTACTTTCTTTGCATCTTGCTCTCCTCCTCCCTCCACAATAATTTTTTAGTATCTTGCCCTCTTTATCCCTCCACTTGTTTTGGGGAAAAAAACTTCTTTTATTACACTGTTGTAGTTTAACCTCAGTCACCAGCTCAGCACCACATAGTCGCTCACTGACTCCTTCCCCCACTCCAACCTGTGGGATGAGGGGGAGAATCGAAAACAACTTAAACTTATGGCTTGAGGAAAGAAGAGTTTGATAATTGAAATAAAAATAGAATATACTTATATTAATAATAATAACACTAGTAATGAAAAGTAAGATAGCAAAAAGAGAGTGAAATAAAACTCAAGAAAGACAAGCGATGCACAGTGTAATTACTCACCAATTCACCAATGGCTGATTCCTGAGCAGTGAGCTGCATCTCATGGCCGGCTCCCCCCAGTTTATATACTGAGTATGATGTCATACAGTATTCAATATCCTTTTGGCCAGTTTGGGTCAGCTATCCTGGCTGTGTCCCTTCCCAACTTCTTGTACACCTCCAAGCTACCCACTTGCAGGGGATGAGAAGCTGAAAACTCCTTGACTTAGTGCAAACACTACATAGAAACAACTAAAAACTCAGTGTGTTTTCAACATTTTTCTCATACTAAATCCAAAACCAGCTACTAGGAAGAAAATTAACTATCCCATCTGAAACCAGGATGGACACCTACACTGTGGAGGATTATGAAATAAATGGAGGTTCATGAGCTACTGAATTGGAAAGAAATAGAGTGAAAACGAGTCTGACTCTGCTCCAAGCCAGATGAAAATTGGATAGGCATTCTACAACACAAAATTATTTCCGGAGCATTAAGACACATCCAGGAGATGAGGATGTATATGAAAATTCATATACAGCCTCTGAAAAGTCACCTGGTGCTGTGTGCAGCCATTATTTGTTTATTTGCTCTAGCATGGAAAGGTAGAAGACCCAGGAATCGTCAATGTGAAATACCAAGTTATGGGATAGAGGCACTTTGTAACTATCCCTTCCGAGAAAGTGTAGGACACTTAGGAGGCCCAGTGAAACCAGAGAAGAGATACAGCAGACATGAAAAACTGTAGTATATATATTCCCAAATGGATAGACATAGCTTTGCAATATATGGGTATTAACTCCAGAACTAAAGAGGAGCTTAGTTGTGTTTGGTCTTTCTGTGATCAAAATAACTAGTTCTCTTAAAATCTGAGATGCTTGTATATTGCTAGTAAAACTATTACATGTTCCAGAAAAGAAGCTAAAAACAGTAATTATCTTGTCAGAAATACAGGTTTCAGAGAAATGAGTGCCAGTACATATTGATTCTGATGAAAAATATCCAAAATCTACCGTGCAATTGCTGCAAAAATAGGCAGTTAGGAAGCAAGGCATCCTCAGCTTATGAGTCATCTGTGTCCTTTGAGAGGTCAGGGTGTGTGGGACAGAACTGTCTGTGGGTTTCGTTTCTTCTTGGTAGGAATGGAGCCACAGGACATGATCAGCTGACGCAATAACACAAATAATCTCCCAGACTTCATTAACAATTACATACTACAAAGAGACAATGTCAGAATAGATGAAAAGCCACTGAAACCTGGAAAAGGCAGATCATCAAAGCCGGCACACAAATGTCATTGTAACTTTCTGCTTCAGCTTGATTTCCTAAATTTCATTAGTATTACAGCACTTTCAAACGGAAGTATGCCAATGAATAGCTGGACAACAAAGACTTTATGACTCTGCTGGTATGCCAATGTATGACAGATATGCCAAGGAAGTCAAAAAGTGGTGATGAACATTAACCACTTGCCTCAAAGTATGTATGCAGCCAGAGTGGTCTAACACAACTTTGATAGAGGACATAGTTTACACATTTCTTTGCTAAGTATGAGAACATCACTGATGCTGTCAACTCAGTGACCAAGTACCCTTCAAACCCTTTTGGCTTCAAAGAACAATTTTGTTAATGATCTTCCCCAGTATAATTTTATTGAGTTCAATGAGTCTATCAGGAACCCCCCATTTGACCATGCTGCGTTTTGTATTCTCTAACAGTCTTTAACACATCACCAATCTGCAATGGAAAGACCACAAATCAAGCATCAGTGGCTATCTCTTTTTTCTCATTCAAATCACTATCTGAAGTAGAAAAGACTCACGTGAGCATACTATAAGCTCACAAAATAACCTGGGGCGATTAATTTTACAGAATGTTATTGCAATTAGCATCCATGATCTCCTAGAGATGATTAACATTAAGAATGTAATACAAAGACACAGAACAAAAGAGCATTTCTTTGTCTTCATATTCTAGACAATTCAGGAACTACAAATGTTCAAAGGAGATGTGAGTATTTGAGAAAAATCGTTGCTATGTAGCTTTGCATATGTTTCATAAGCAGGTGATGTGAGCCCACAAATACAAAAGTAGTGGAGGATTGCAAAGTATGCCAAGCAAACCTTAAGTCTTCAATCTTAATTAGGCCTGGCATTTCACTACAGCAGTCCTACAACAATGGCAAAGAACTTATTCTTCCTGAATATAAAAAATATGCATATTCTTTTTCTGTATGTGCCAAAATGCTCAATTTAATCAGGATATGTGTTTTGTAATTCATTAATCAGTGTGCATAAACATTACTCAGTTACCTGCCACTGCAGTGATTGCTCTCCAAGACTTTAATTTGAAACACATGACAAGCTTTCTCTAAGGAAAAAGGAAAATGAGAAGAGCCAGAAAAATGGAAGATCTGTTCTTTAAAAGTGTAACACACTAAGAAACATTACTTAAGCATGCTGAAATTCTTTGGCATATAACATTTGTGCAGTAGAACTCTACAAGGGAAGGTGATTTTGACCCTTATAACCTGTGGTTCTATAAGGCAGTTAAGGCAAATAATTATCTTCCATGGTGGACAGTCAACAGAATGGATGAGGAACTCCAAATGCCTTTTTAAAATGCCTTAAGTTGCACTTGTGAATAGTCTCCCTTGCTCTTCTTCAAGCAATTATAATGCTGCTGTAATGGTGCCTATCAAATACATTTGGCTAAAAAATGAGCAGTAAGTTACTTCAAAAACTTTAGTGTCACTTTAGTGACAATCAGTGATCTTGCCATATGGCAAAAATGAGAGCCAATGTTTCTGTTACTAGATCAGTATGTAAGAGAGGCACAAATAATGTTAAAATGTGTTGCATTGTAGGGGGAGGCTGAGGAGAGTAAGTCAAATACAGTTGGCTATTGTTTAGGTTTTGGTTTCTCTCTTGAAAATAACTACAAATACTTTTAGTATATAGACAATAAGCAATAATAAGAATTTAGGCAGACCATGGAACTGAACAGAGCAGCCATCATTCACTCAATTAAGGAAAAATATTTAGGATGAAGACAAGTAAAAAGAAATTCTAACAAGAAAGTATAGTAGACAAGTCTCATAAACTGCTAATGTTACAGCCTAGGGACAAAACCTTTTTTGAGTACCAACAGAATCAGTCATGCTTTAGCTCTGTGAGGAGTGACAGGTTTATACTCCCTCTAAGAGCCATATATCTATTTTCAGCATGTGTAGTTTCTTCATTGGTTTTGGTCCATGTATCAGACTGCTTGGAATGGGGAGTAGTGAAGAATGTTCCTTGCTGTTATTGAACTATGACCATATTAAAAGCAGTGTAGAGTCCCTTTCTGGAGCAGAGTCATTCTATACAAAATGGAATGACTGTGGCATGAGCAAGGAAAAGAAGAGCTAGGCTAGGAAGCAGGATATCTGGGGCAGTGACCTCAGGAGAAAAAAACCTCTGTGAAGAGAAGCCACATGTTGAAAAGATCCATGAGCTACGTGGCAAGTCTCAGGAATAAACATGTAATGCTAATAATAAGATTTCCACTATGCCACTATTTCCACTATCCCACTATTCCTCTGATCCCTTTAGAAAGGAAGGAAAACTCAAACCTGCTGCTGCTCTCTGTTCCAGACCAGGCTCACCGAGGCCAGTGAAGGACAGAGATGGAGCTGTTTGAGCCTTTCAAAATATTGTTTATGGTTGGCATTGGTTCTAGGTTCAGTGTCATGAAGAGGGTCATCAAGGACTGCCCACTGGTACAGGGCAGCAGTGAGCACACGTTAGAGGAACACCTCTGCTTAGTACCAGAGCTCTGGGAGGAGGTGAGGAGATGAGAAGCATCAGGGAGTGTGAGAGGGAGACTGACTGCTGGAACCACATCCTGCCTTCCCTGAAACATGCCCAACAGGCAGACAAGATACATAACATGGAGAACTCCCTGTCCTCTCTCCAGCTCACTGAACATAGTGACTTGAAGGAGAAGAGTCAATGCTGACAAATTCCTGCCCACTGCAGCAGGTGCATCTCCTCAGTAACAACCCCACCTTCCTAGGTGCCCTTGCATAACTAGTAGCAGGTCGTGAAAGTGGATAATAATAATAATAATAATGATTCAGCTAGCTTAAAAGTGTCCCTGAGGTTAAGTCAGCCTATGCCTTGCATGAAAACTACATCCACAAAGTAAAAAAGATGGGTCACTGTCATAGGTGACTCCCTCCTGAAGACACCTGAAGGCCTGAAATGCAGACCAGATCCACTTCTTAATGAAGTCTGCTGCCTCTCTGGAGCCACAGTTAAAGAGGTAGCAAGAAAACTTCCTACCCTGGTATGGACCTCAGATTATTATCCATTATTGATTTTTTTCAGGTAGGCAGTGGCGAACTCACAACAAGAAATCGGAGGGCAATCCAGAGAGAATTCAGGGCCTTGAGATCACTGGTCAAGGGATCAGGAGCACAAGTAATGTTCTATTCTACCCCTCCAGTTGCAGGGGACAATGAGGGACAGAACAGGAAGACCCATCAGATCAATACCTGGCTCAGAAACTGGTACTACCGGCAGAACTTTGTTGTTTTTGATCATCGATTGGTGTACACAACACCAGGTGTGATAGTGACAGACAGGGTACACCTGCCTCAAAGGGGAAAAAGGATTTTTGCGCAGGATTTAACAGGGCTCATCAAAAGAGATTTAAACTAGATCTAAAAGGCTGGAAAGGATAAAACCAGGCTTGACAGAGATAAATCTGAAGATGGCACATCAATGTTTGTGGGACAGTGTGCTAGTGAGGTCCTTTGGCCTGCCATCCTGGTGGAGGTAGGGAATGGAGACCCATGCGACAGCAAAGACACAAAGGATGTTGATGGGCTAGAAATCATGGAAGCACCTGGGAATGGTTGGGTAGGAATTAGTCTTTTCCTCAAAAGGTGATGATGAGATCAATAGGCCAACTGAAGTGCATCTGCACTAATGCACGCAGCATGGGCAACAAATAGGAGGAGCTAAAAGCCATTGTGTAGGTGGAAAATGATGCTATAGTTGCTACCACAGAAAAAAAATGGTGGGATGATTCACACAACAGAATGGCTATAAGCTCTTCAGAAGAGATAGGCCAGGAAGGAGAGATGGTGGAGTGGCCTTGTATATTACAAGTGTTTTGATTGTCTTGAGCTGAATGCTGATGATGACGGAGTTGAGTGTTTATGGGCAAGAATCAGAGGGAAGGTCAACAATGGAGATGTCATGGTCAAAGTCTGCTATAGACTGCCCAACCACGATCAAGAAACAGATGAAATATTTTATAAGCTCTTGAGAGAAATCTCACAATCACTACCACTTGTTCTTGTGGGGGACTTCAGCTTACTGCATGTCTGCTGGAAGTAAAATACAGCAGAAAGAAAACAGTTCAGGAGGTTCTGGAGTGTGTGGGAGATAACTTCCTGACAGCTTGTGAGAGAGTCAACTAGGGAATGGTCCCTGCTAGACCTGTTGCTTGTGTATAGAGAAAGGCTTATGGCTGATGTGAAGGCTGGAGGCCATCTTGGACATAGTGATCATGTAATGGTAGAGTTTTCAATTCTTGGGGAAGTAAGGACAGAGGTCAGTAGAACTGCCACCTTGGACAGTGGCATGCAACTCAACAAGTCCAAGTGCTGGATTGTACACTCGGGTTGCAACAACCCCAGGCAGAACTACAAGTTTGGGAAGAGTTGCTGGAAAGGTGTTGACGGAAAAGGATCTGGTTGTTGTGGTGAGCAGAGCCCGCCCTAGGCAGGGATCGGCGTGCGGAAGATCTCGCGATGTAACGGAAAGCTCAGACTGCCCACGAGGGGCCTTGTGGGTGTGGCTTGTCATCTATAAGCAATTGCAGCTGCGCAATAAACGCCATTTGCAGCATCCTTCACATTGAAGCCTGTGTCTGCTGATGGTATCCAACGGCAGAGGTTGGGTGGCAGAGATCCCGGGGATCGGGTGTCGGTAACGACATCTGGTGGTGTTGGATGACTGAGTGAGAGCCAACAGTGTGCCCAGGTGGCCAAAAAGGCCAACAGCATCCTAGCTTGTATCAGAAATAGTGTAGACAGTAAGGAAGAGATCCTCCCCCAGTACTTGGCACTGGTGAGGCTCCACCTTGAACACCAGGTTCAGTTTTGGGCCCCTCACTACAAGAAAGACATTGAGGTGCTGGAGCATGGCCAGAGAAGAACAATAAAGCTGGTGAACAGTCTTATGAGGAGCACCTGAGGGAACGGAAGTTGCTTAGTCTGGAGAAAAGGAGGCTGAGAGGAGACCTCATCACTTTTGTACAACTACCTGAAAGGAGGTTGTAGCAAGGTGGGAATCAGTCTCTTCTCCCAAGTAACAAGTAACAGGACAAGAGGCTGCAAGTTGCAGCCAGGGAGGCTTAGGTTGGACATTAGAAAAAACTCTTCCCTGAAAGGGTCATAAAACACTGGAGCAGGCTGCCCAGGGAAAATGTTGAGTCACTATTCCTGGAGGTATTTAAAAAACTTATAGATGTGGTGCTTGGGGACATGGTGTAGTGGTGACTTGGTAGTGCTAGGCTGATGGTTGGACTTGATGATCTGGAAGGTCTCTTCAGACCAAGATGATTCTATGACTCTTTGATTCTATGATTCTGCGCAAAGCCATGCTGTGGAACAGCTCTCTACAAGACATACCTGGTGAGAAGAATCTTTCTGACTGGTTTTCCTTATTCACTCTAGGATAATGATATGATAAGCTCTAAATTTCCTAACTCCAACTTGATTTCCTTTCTCCCTTTGTCACTCAATCTATAGCTACTAAAACTTCACTTTCCCAAACTTCACAGTATCCTGTCTTCCCATAGCCACAATGCATTCACATCCTACCACTCTTCTCTGAACCCTCCCACAGCATTCATGTCTGGTATCTTTTCTTTGTTCAAGGGACTATAAAAACTTGTGACTACTGAGGGCTTTGTCTCTATCTAGAGTATCTGACTTTTTTTCACAGAAATGTTTAACAGAAATATTGAGAGGTTGGCCCAAATTCTCAGTGCAAAACAATGTAGTTCCACTGAAATCACTAGTATGCATTCATTTACACCCCTTCAGGAACTGGGCTTTCTTTTCAGGAAGAATGTCCTCTTACCCTACTCCCATTTCTCTTCTATAATCAGTGCTGAGCAACAGAAGTCAACCAGCCACACATATTCCTTTCTAAAAACCTAATTTTCTTTTCCATGTCTATTCCTAAAATGCAGCACCAACTCACAAAGCAATCTACTTTTTTATACATTTGACCCACACTAAGACAATAAATATGGTCTATTGGTCACTACCACTAAGGGGAAGTAGGTAAAAAATTTGCACTTTAAATAAATACTAGAATTCCCTTCACGATTCATACAGTGAATTTGCACTTGTTTTTCATTTGGCTGAGGCAACCAGAAAGTGCTGATGTGGTGGCAAAACCAGCATCTGGGCAAACTTGTTCATTGAGAGCAGAGAATGGTGCTAAACTAACGTAAACAAAATATTTCAAATATTCAAAGTTTTGTTTTGTTTTGTTTTGTTTTTTTTTAACATATCTAGAAGTCAATATTAGTGCACACAGAGAGAATAAAGAATGCCAAGAGCTTCCCAGGAAATAAATAAACTAGCCCCAAAGAATGCTAAATGCTCTCTCCTGTTCACATTCTATTAACATTAATACTGTGACCCTTGCTGACCTTTGCTGTTTTTGGCAATTTGTATAAAATATTCATATATTACCCTAAATGAACATGAAGCCTAGCAAGAAAGGGGCAAGGTAAGTTTTTCACCTTGAAGACTTGC
>NW_008596847.1:46202-67194 GCF_000691845.1 Merops nubicus | reverse complement strand
TAGGGAACCAAACTCAACTATGACAAAATGAGGACAAGAGAGCAGTTGAAAGAAAGAAAGGCCTAAAAGAAGAAGGAAAGAAAGATGAGATGAAATGAGATGACAAGGATATCTGAGAGTACCTGTACTTGTTTTGATCCATCTTATTTCTCAGACAACATCTCAGTTGTCACCAGCCGTCCACGTTTTCTATTCAAACCAGGGTGCTACTAATTACAATTCTATTTATTGCTATAGTACCTAGAATATTATGCAGGGACCAGTTGCCTTGTATAACCAATGCACAAATGTAGGACAAGATGGTAAGACAGATGTTTGCAGGAAGAAAAGGAGCATTACTCACACGGTGGAACAGGAGCAGTGTTCATTTCCAAATCCATGAAGTAGGCAAGTTGCAGAAATAAAGAAAACTGAGATAAAACCTTCAACACTTGGAGCAAGAATTTACAATAGCTGTAGTTTAGTAGTAGGCACTGACTGAATTACAGAACAACCTGATCATCAATATATTCTTTTGGCCAACCTTCAGATTCAGGGTTGCCACACGTCTCCTTTACCCAACCCCCTGCAAAAGTTACCCATTGCAGTGGCACCTTCCTTCCATCAGCTGGAGCTTAGACTCAAGTCTGTGGCCTCCTACACAGTGACCAGCAAGTGTTTTGCATGGATCCTCTGGAAAAAAACCCTGAAGTTTCGTTTGAGTAAAGAAAATACCATTAGAAACAACTTTATGAACTTTTAATGCATTCTCAGCAATATCCAAATTTTATGCACGAGAAGAAAATATGCACAGTCTGAGGGAAAAGAGCAATAGCCTATTTTTTTTTTCTCCTGAATTACTTAAGGTACTTAACTATTAGAAAACTTGTGAAAAATTTCATACCCATGTAAGACTTGGTACTAGCCATCAAAAAATGTTGGTCCTGGTAGGATATAAGATTGCTAGCTTCAGGGTTTTTTTTGTCTTTTTTTCCCTAGCTTTTATCTTTCTCTTTTTAAATTCTGTTTCCCTTCTGATGATATCTGAAGTGACTAGAATCAGCATCCAAATTTTTATGAGACTAAACGGTTTGTCTTTAATATTGCCAAAATACTGATATGGGAGCTTAGGACCCCTGAATTCCATGGGAAATTCTGCCACTAATTGATATAATCTGACAAGGTAAAGCGTGAGAGAAGGGGAAAGTCTAGTAAATCACATTCCTCAAAAGAAGGATGGAGGCAATTAAAGACTGACCAATATTCCATTACACTAGTAGCTATCAGGATGACTAATTGTGCTGTAATGTCTCTTTGTACTCTCTCCTGCCTCTTTCTTTGTCCTGTGCTTAGACTGCAAAGTCGTCTTGTCCATCAAGGCAGGACTCACCTGCCCACCTCCAAGTGTCTGCATTGCGGACATTCACATGAGTTAGTCACATCAGATTCTCTCTATAGTCAATACTGAGGTGCTTCTAGAGCATGATTCATCTCTTTCTGTTTTGATGTCTAAAAAAGGTCTCACAAATGAATCCCTGGAAACACCTGGGAACACCTCTCCATTGCCTAACTGAGGTGTGGGTGTCCCTAGTGGGGTGACATTTAAGCTAAGCAGGCTCCTAGGGGTAGCGCAGGATCAGATCCAGAATCAGGACCTCTATGTTATTAGGTAGTCAATATTAAACGTTAATTTTCAGGGTTATAAGTTATTCCTAAGAGGTGTAGTCATATTTTAATACTTGAAGTGCTAGGTCAGTATTTCTTTCAGGTACAGGCAGAACTGGGTCACAACTATGGTCTCTGGGGTTTTTGCTGACCACAGACAGCAAAGTTCTGTGCTTATAACTATAAAAGAGTGAGTGAGAGATTCCAGGTCTCCTGAGTCTTATATCAGTTTATTCTCTATTGGACTGTGTTCTCTTCTTCCATCGTAAGAGGACTCATTTCAGTGACAATTTCTGCTGATTGCAACGTTACTACTGCAAGCCAGTAGTTATCTTTCATGCTTAAATCTAAAAATACAATGCAGTCTGTATGAAGCCGTATGGTTACAATCTGGCTGGATAATACACGGACACATCTTTGTGAATGTATGGATTTGTTACATGCTCAGCCTCATATTGTGAACCTTTCAGGTCCAGGGAGGTGGTTCTTTCCCTCTTCTCTGCCCTAGTGAGACCCCACCTACAGTACTGTGTCCAGCTCTGGAGTCCTCAGTGCAGGAAGACATGGAACTCTTGGGACAGGGCCAGAGGAGGGACACAAGAATCATCATAGGGCTGAAACACCTATTCTATGAAAAAAGGCTGAGAGAATTGGGGATGTTCAGCCTGGAGGAGAGAAGGCTCTGGGGAGACCTTAGTGAGGACCTTCAGTACTTAAAGAGGGCTTTATAAGAAGGATGAGGACCATTTTTTTAACAGGGACTGTTCCAACAGAGCAAAGGTTGATGGTTTTAAACTAAATGAGGGGAGGTTTAAAGTAAATATAAAGAAGAAATTTTTTACAATGAGGGCAGTGAATCACTGGCCCAGGTTGCCCAGAGAGGTAGCGGATGCCCCATCTCTAGACACATTCCAGGTCAGGTTGGACAGGGCTCTGAGCAACCTGCTCTGGTTGCAGATGTCCCTGTTCACTGCAGGGGGGTTGAACTGGATGACCTTTAAAGGTTCCTCTAACCCAAACTATTGTATGATTCTAAAATCCTATGAATGTGAACAGTTTGGTCCCCATTCAATGAAAAAATAATTTTCAGGCTCTACAGTTCTTCATGTGGTGATTTTTCTCTTTCTCTTTTGTGTCATAACCAGGCAGAAAAAGAGCAAAAATATATCAGAAGTAGATTGCCTGAGAATCAGGCTAACAAAATTGTCATCTTATTTTAATAATATGAGGAAACAACAGGAGTCTTTCAGCAGAAGATCACAGAAGTGCAATTAAGAAGGAAAATGCTTAATCTTCCTATTATATCAAATTTCCATTTTCTGATTCCTCCTTTAATTTAAGAGACTGGATCATTACGTCATGATAAAAGTAGAGAATCTTTCAGCAAAGGCTCATATCCTGAGTGAAAAAAAAAATATTTATACTTCACATTTATAAAAATCAGGAAAAATTTCCTCAAGCTGCATGCTGTGATTGCATGGTAAGTGTTATTCAACTAATTACAAATCATGGTAGTGTCCCAGGTTAGGGTAGGGTGATGCAACTGTGCACACTTCCACAAGTCAGCTGTCCAAGGCCTGGAGATTGGAATTGGAAGACTTGATAGCTTGACAGACTATCTGATCCACCCCCAGGCCCACCCAATCCTAAGAAAGGGATTCTGGTGACTTCTATAGGTTACAGATGTTTGCAGATACCTTATCCTGTAAAACCCATGAGCACTCTTGTGCAGTGAACTTATTGAATGCAAGCTGCCTAAGTTAATCACGTTTGTCAGCTGCTAATGGCATTGCACTGATGGTACCATAACAGCAATACTTCTGATGTGTTAATGAACATTTCCCACAGTGCCACTGATAAAAGACAACTATTACTATCCTCATTGATGTTTGGCGAAATGCAACACAGAAATTAAGTAGGATGCAGCTCCAGAGGCAGAGATCAACCCCATTCTCCCTTGAGTAATGACAGGACTAGGGGGAATGGGGCAAAGCTGGAAGTGGGTAGATTCAGGCTGGACATGAGGAAGAAGTTCTTCCCCATGAGAGTGGTGAGACCCTGGGATGGGTTGCCCAGGGAGGTGGTTGAGGCCCCATCCCTGGGGGTCTTTAAAGCCAGGCTGGATGAGGCTCTAGACAGCCTGATCTAGTGGGAGGTGTCCCTGCTCATGGCAGAGGGGGTGGAACTGGGTGACCCTTGTGGTCCCTTCCAACCCTGACAGATTCTGATCTGGTTTAGCAGAGGACTTTAGAGCCCTAATGGCTCAATGGTTGGACTTGATGATCTTAAAGGTCCCTTCTAACCTAAAGGATTCTATGATTCTATGATCTAAATGTAGGTGTCTGGAGATGAGCTAAGTGTCTGAGCTCCCACGGCAATCAAAGAAGCTCAGAGATTGGTGAAGCTCATCCTACAGCAAGCATCACTAAACTGCTCTGTAGCCTACATTCACTGCACTGTTCATTCACTTAATATTATTGTTATTTCATTCACTGGTTATAATGGGAACTTAGACACTTAAAACCATTGAGTTATTTCAACAGAGGTGTCTAGAGCCATGTGAGATCACCTTTGACTTCCAGGTGCTTTGCCAAAAGTACATGGGTCCTATGTGCCAATTCTGTACAAATGTGTCATTTCGCAGAAAGGATCTCAGATGAAGGAGACTCCAACCTTTGGAGCAAAACTATGAGGCCTAACAGGGGGAGATGTGATTTATTTTCATTTGGGGTTTGTTTTTTATTTCCAACTGCCTGAAAATAAGTCACTGCAATCTGATATATTTTTTTCTAGAAGGAAGCTCCACTTACTGTTAGGAATAGGTTTAGCTCCCTAAACATCAAAAACTGGTAGCATTTGAGATGCTGTAAACTCTTCTGCCTAACTGCTGGTTAGAGAACTTTTCCACGTCCCGTGCCTGGCTAGTGGCTGCACTAGTCACCTTGTCACATCTTAGATGACGTAAGATATCTCTAGGAGGGCAACTGAATCAAGACTTTCTTGTGAACTAAGACACCAGCTGTTTGTCCCTTTTGTTGATAAGCCCTCTGGCAAAAACATATGATGTTTATTTATGTCCTGATCCTTGAGGTTCTGCTTCACTCTACAAGCTCATTAAATATGGTTTTATTTTCCCACTCTAAATATTAAATAATAACTCATTTGAAGTGGTAATGGTTTTAAGCAGAGATATTTCAATCAGAAGCAGCAACTCTGCACATTCTTTTTATTTTCTCTGGCTGATGCATTTGTGCATAACAGCTGGCTGAGCAGAACAAAAGTAACTTCTTCCTGTTTGAGAAATGTCAGTGTGACATCCTGGGCATGGGGTACTGGAGGCTCAGGAGAAGCTAAGTGCAGTGAGTAACTTTATTTTTGTCCAGAAGTGGAGCTGCAGCCATTGGCTAGATGTGTATGACGCACTCTGCCCATGCCTTATGTGCGTGCTTTCGTTGGTGATGGGGCAAAAATGACTCACTGCCGTGTGGGTTGGCTATCAGCTCAGCTGAGCCTTCTAACTTCAACACAGCTTCTTAATTGACTCTGACAAGTCCATATCTATCTTTTATATAATATTTTATAATACCCTAAGGTCAAAATAAAGTTCTGCTCCTCTTGCTTAACCTTCTTTTACAGAACATTTTTTTTAAAAAAAAGACTAAATCAGCTGGAATTAAGTATTATTTAGGTGAATGTACTGTAAAGTAACATTTTATTTCTTTACTGATAAACAAACTTTGTAAATATCAAAGAACCTACATTGCTTGTTAGGGAATGTAAAGCTGGTCAAATGTTATTCCTTGAGTGGATGGCAGATGCTTTTATTAGTGACTAGAGAAGTGACTGTGCATATGCACATGAAGCAACCAAAGCTGATGCTCACTGTTCTGTAGTGCAGGTTTACCCTCACATTATGGAGCACTATAGCTATAAAGAATGCTAGTGCTTAGAGCTAGGTAACAAACAATAGATAATGATTTTAAAGCAAAATCTGCTTTATCATTATGTCACTGTTCGGGAGCAGGGCAAGCTAAGTAACTAGAAGCATTGTTTACTAGGAGCTGCTCTAATTCGTATTGCTGTGTTCCACAACCAACAGGAGAAAGCACATTATCAGAGTTTTCATGAGTACTCTGTTTTTGTACTGAATTACAGAAAACACTAAATTTTTCACATGTAACATTATGAAAATAAGAACCAGTGAATCCTAAAGATGTCAGATGCCCAGGAGCTTGACATATTGGTCATCTATCTGACGTTGCCCATTTTGGTCTTGAGTATCTTGTTCAGGCTAGTCATCTAGTCATCTATTATACATGGGGAAAGAGAGTGATCTGTGTGGTACTTCACAGTTGATTCATTTACCCCTAGACATCTCTTTTGCAGTAAGATGAACTGTCCTTTGGAGATGTTAGTTTCTGCCTTACTAGCTTAGTCTGAAGCTTAGCTTTTAGATGGCTAAAGTTAGAGAAGATGAATCCTATCCTTGGGTTTTATTTTGAGCAGGCAGGTACTATCTTTTTCTCCTGTGCTTGCACAGTGACTGGCCACCAGCTTTCACAAACAAGCCATGGTTTATGGTGGAAACTCTCAAGTGCTACTGCAACCCAATTTTTTAAAAATCTTACTATTTTTATTGGGTATTAGTATAGTTCAGTTCTTTGAGCCAATGTTAAGTACTGTCAAGCCCAAAATGAGGATGTAGATGGATAATCAGAAAGATACATGATCAGAAATGTTTTAAACAACTGAAATAATGAAGATGCATATATGTTAAGTAGATAGATAATGGAGAATAGAGGAAGTAAATTTTGTCTTATCTGTGCACATTTTTCATATGCTTCAGTTGCTACAGCACAAAAATGAAACCACTTATTTTAAAAGTATTTTGTAATTAGAAAATTGCATCTGAAGAAAATTAAGCAAAATTGAATTCATTGAGACCATGGTGACTTATAAGTTTGAATGAGCAGGAAGAAACAGATCTGCTTTCTATGAATCCCCCAGTGCCTTAGTTGAGTCCAATACGATGCCATGCAGGTAACAAAATCATAACGACTTTTTTATGGCTGTGCAGATAATGTAATAACAAGCTTCAGACTGTAACTGATAAATAGCTGTGACTGATAATGACAGAGTTGCCTGCTACCCATTACAGAACCAGGAAAGACTGAAGTTTGCCACAAGGTTTCTGCAGCTTGACATAGATGAGGTGGCGATTACTGGGAGATATCCAGATCAGGCTCGAACGGATAACCAGTGAAAACTGAACACGTGGGTCTTGCATACATATGTAGCCCGGGCTAAAGATATTCACCAATTAAAAACTGTGTGATGAAAGATGGTAAGAGGAAAAAGGGAAAATGCCTAAGTACAGGGAGTAATTTAAGTGGCTGGGAATGTGCCAAAGATCATGCAAAAATATTGCACCGCTATTAGTGGAAGGTGAGAAGAGGACCATAGGACCTAGAATAAAGGCAACAGAACCAGTTAGAAAGGGCAGATGCTGGGGCAGGGTGGGAAGGAGAGTAGGCATTATGGCTTTTAGTTAAGCAGTGTGGAACTGTACTGTATAAAGTGAACAGTCATGTGTGCTGGAGAGTTTATCAGTCTTAGGGCATGCTGTACCATCCCATCTGTGCATCACCATCTGTGAAGATCAGGTGGTCTAATTCTGCTAAGATCCAGCACGACCAAAGTGAATGGGAAGGAGCACGGAAAGGGACATGGGAGGGTTGGTGATAGTAGTGAGTCAGAGGGAGATATGCCTGCTGCTGCAGGTACGTCTCTTTTTGGTTCTGGATTTTAATTCCTGTGAGAAAATTACAGGTTTCAGCTGCAGGATAGAAAGAAGATGGGGAACAATTCACCTAAAAAAAAATTTTAGTCCTGTTGAGGGTGGAGGAGGGAGAATGAAGTACTGCAGCTCACAGGGCACGTGATGGGGCACATGAAGTTAATCACATGAATACAAGGTGCTTGGCCTTTCCTCTCCCCTTTTTGCCTATTCTCCAAACACACACCTCCAAGCACTGCTTCCCATGTATTCCTTGACCTATTTGCTTTGTGTGAACACATTGGTGGTTTCTGTTTCTGTATGGGAAGACTGCTCTAACTATACAACCCTATTTCAGGGTTCACTAGGATGCTCAACTTGAAGTGATAATTAGCCACATGAAATTGCCACAGCTCTTCAGCACTTCTCCCATAGGGAGTCAGGATTGCTGTCTACTTCTTAAGGCCCTTAAGTGCTCAGAAGTTCAAGGCACCTAACATCCCCACAGTTATGTGAGATGCTGTGTTGCCATCAGAGAGGAGCATGAGACAGGCTTAGGAATCTTCCCACTTAGAGCTTCCACGAAGATCAGGACCCCAAACAACAGAGCACACAGTACTATAATTCCGTATATGATACACATGAAAATTACATAATTCATGGACCAAAATGTTCTGGTTTTTGTTTTGTTTTGTTTTGGGTATTTTTGTTCATTTTTTGTTTGTTAAATAACTGTATCAAAGACAAATCTATGATAGATGAGGTCTCTTGCTAAGGAAGCCCTTCTAATATGGAGCTATGTCTAACTACTGGTCCTTCTTGGGACAAAAATCTTGCTCTTGGTTAAAACTTATAATTTCCCATATTTAATTTAACAGAGTTGTAGTTACAGACATGGAATTAACTGCCTTTTAGGAAACTTTATTATATGGATCGTTCGTACCACAGTGATGGACACAAAAATTCTGTAATTTGAGTATTGGATGTCTTAATACCATCTTTGGAAGAATTTTAAAACTCAGGTTGATGACAGTCAGGCAATAAAAGCAATAAATTGTTCCACTTTTTAATACATCTGGTAATCAAACATTAAAAATTCCCTCCCAAACAAGCTGTGAGGCCCAGGAGAACATGAGAGTAGGCAGTCCAAGGGGTATTTAAAACATCAGATGACTGTATGAGACAAGAAGGCTTGTGTGGGCTGGCAAGTTTAATAAGCACTGCAATACTTAGTAAGTTTCCATGCTTAATAACAGTTTCTTTATTGGAATAAGATACCCAGCAAAGTCTGTCATTACTCTGAAGTATACATTTATTTTCATCCACTTCCACCCAATTGTTTTGTACTCTGAGTGCTCCAGAAACCCACTCTATTACAACATGCTTTCTGAAGATCCCTGATCATTGCATGTTCAGCGATTTCACTCTGGCACCTTATGATCTGCTACAATACCAAAGCTGTTTCCAAATCTAACAGGAATTAGTATGAATTTAAATGGTGTTTTTAATACATATCAAATATGCCTATATGGGTTCAACTGCCTACAATTCTTAAAAAATCTAACAATTGTCCTTGCACTTTTCTATTGATTTTAAATATACATTAATGACTGTCTAGCAAAATATAAGAGAAGTCTTCACCTTGACTTTATCTGAAGTCTAACTTCAGTATGACTATAGCAGATAAGAGGAATAAGCAACAGATCTTGGAATTGCTTTTCCCTAACCTCCATACAGGATGCAACCAAACAGATATTCTCTACCTTGAAAGAATTAAAAAGTTAAGGAGTAATTTGCATTATGTACATAGTTTGCAGAATAAATACCTGGAAAGAGGAATAACTATGGCCACCCCAAAATCTGATATAAATAATGAAAACTAAAATTTACATTAATCTTACAACACCTCTTTGTGTCTTCAGTTATTTAGACACTTCTGGGAAACCAGTCTGTCTCAGTGTTGGAGAAGATAAAAACTGGTAATTCTGACAGTGATCTCAGTAATTAAATTTCACCCAAATTTCATTTCATCCACCATGTCATTGTTAGATTATGAGTACAGCCCTGCACTTCATTGTACAGAATGAAAATTAGTGCAAGCTGTTTTTATTCATCATTACATGCAAGAGGGCAAATAATCCCTTGTCAGTGTCCTCGTAGTCCTCACTGTCCCTACTTACCCAGTGCTGGCCAGTGTCAGAGACAGGATGATGAACTTCTCACCATGTTCATTCCCACAAGCATAATTTATGCGAGATCTCAGGTCATGTTTCTATCCTCCTTCCTCACTTTGATTCCTTAAGGCAGGGATGGAGCTAGTCATAGCTAGCCTAAGAGCTAGCAGTAATGAATAAAAAAGGGAGAATTTGACTAATTTTGTGTCCTCTTTGGCTTTAGAATGCAGAATTAAAACAATTAGTTTGCAAGGATGAAGGTAAAGGTGGGATGGGGCATTTCTTCTGTAGCTTTTTTTACTCTTTGTCACTATTAGCACTCAAAATCTTATTTATGACCAAAAAGGAAGCACACCTTATATATATTTATGTACATCCAATAATTTTTAGCATACTTGAAATTTTATTGTTCTCATGATTGCTAGTCCAGATAGTATTATTATAGAAAAAGAAAGAATAATAGCACAGTTACATGTCAATCTACATGTGGGTCTACAAGAAACATAAACTACACGTGGTAGCTTTTCCATCACTTCCTGTCCGTATGTCAAAGTTGCATAATCATCTAAAAATATTCTGTAGGAAGGAAAGAAAAGAAAGGATGTAAAACCTGCTGCCAAAAATGACACGGTAAAATCATATACGCTTCAGTTCTGCAGGAAGGCAAACAAAATTGTCTATCAAAATTACGCTGTCCCTCAAAGCAGGAGCAGCTGTTTGGCATCAGTGGTGAGAGGAAGATATCCTCAGTTGCTCCCTGAGCAGATCCCTGGACATGTCCTCTCCTCAGAGATGAGATGATACAGGCATGCAGATCCTTACAGGCAGCTCTCAACTGGTTGTGCCTCCCTTAAAAAGCAGATGTGCCAGACATCCCATGTCCTGACCACTTCCCCTCGTCTTTAATTTGAATTCCCACTTCATCTCTATCTGCTTTACTTGCCTTATCTTTCAAGCAGGACATCCTACACTCCTATCCCAAACCTTATTCCCCTCCCTCCCTAAACAGCTGATCTCCGTTCCAGCTGGAGCAAGAGCTACTGCTCACCAGCATCCCCACAGTAGCTCCCTGTGTGCAGACACTTCCTTAGCAGATTACCAGAGGTAGGGCTCCCTTCCTGCTGTGGGAAGAACAATTTATTTCTGTGTCATTTGAAGCTTGGATGAAGCCCTGGATACCTCTTTTAGCCATTGCTACTGATATTCAGAGCAACCTTATATGTCTACCTGCTCTGTCACCACTTTCTATGTAACCTGTCATGCCTGCATGGGCCTATCACACTGTTGGCTTTAAGAGGAGACCATGAAGCACTGGGAGACACCATGTGATGTTCCGGTTCAGTTGTAACTTGCTTATACAGACTCCCTGGTACTCAAGCAGTTTGTCAGGTTGCATTTTTAGAAATGCAGCATATTACAAATTAAAAAAAAAATAAATTAAAATCTAGCACCACAGAGCAAAATTTCCAGTACAGGATAATATCCATGAGGTGCAATAAATGAATTTAAACAGGTAATTTTTTATTTACAATTGCTCTGAAATGTGTGGATGGAAAAGGGCTTATAGCATACTGGTTTTATAAAGAAAAAAATGTGAAAAAATTTTGTACTGAGGAAAAGAGAATTTCTAATCCTTGTGAAAATGTTGTAATTGACACAAAATGTATAATCTTCACCATTGTTTAAGTAATGTGTTTATACATCCTTGACTGCTAATCTTTCCCACGCATCTGAGATGTTTCATAGACCTCTGTGAGCAATAAAACCAAACATTAAAGCTTTGGGCTTAACTATCCTTCTTAGTCAATCAAGCCTGCATCCTGGCATTTCTGAGTGATATTTTTTCCCAGATTAGATAGCATTTTCTCTGTTCTCTTCCAATTTGGACCAATTTCCAAATTATCCTCTTCCACTGCTCAGAATCTCACTTGAATCACTCCAGTCCTCAGGGTTTCATAGATGAACTCACAGCTGGTATAAATCTAGAAACTTGTTTTATGAATAAGTTTCTGTGCAACAAATGTCTGCAAGAGCAGCAAACTAAAACAGGGACTGAAAATGTCTCTTCTGCTGCCATATTCATACTGGTATGAACTGAATGAAATAAACGAAACATTAACCTCACCCTAACAAGTTAATAACTGTCAGCTTGGGCAAAGTAACTCATAACTAGCATTGTGATACAACCACAACACCAAAAAGAGCAGCCTAAACTGTGGCACAAGTGAGCATCTCCCCACATCTTAAAACCCCAGTGATCTCCACCCATGTTCTCATTCAAATTACTTGAATACAGGTACAAGAGTTTATTATGCTGAAGCTGTGTGGTGCAGTCGACACGTTGGAGGGAAGGGATGCCATCAAGAGGGACTGAGACAGACTTGAGAGGTGGGTCCATTCCAACCACATGAAGTTCAGCAAGGTCAATTGCAAGGTTCTGCAGCTGGGTCAGGGCAATTCCAAGCACAAATGCAGACTGGGCAATGACTGAGAGCAGTCCTGAGGAGAAAGACTTGGGGGTGCTTGTCGATGAAAAGCTCAATATGAGCCAACACTGCACAAGTGCAGCCCAGAAAGCCAACCGTGTCCTGGGCTGCATCAAAAGAAGTGTGGCAAGCAGGTTGAGGGAGGTGATTCTGTTCTCCTGCTCTACTCTGTTCTCATGACACCACACCTGAAGTACTCTGTCCAGCTCTGAAGCCCCCAATATATGAGGGACATGGACCTGCTGAAGTGGGTTTGGAAGAGGGCCACAAAGGTGGTCAGAGGGCTGGAACACCTCTCCTGTGAGGACAGGCTGAGAGAGTTGGCGTTCTTCAGCCTGAAGAAGAGAAGGCTCTGAGAAGACCTCATTGCAGCCTTCCAGTATCTGAAGGGGGCTTGCACGAAAGCTGGGGAGGAACTTTTTAGGAGGGCTTGTAGTCATAGGATGAGGGGTAATGTGTTCAAACTGGAAGAGGGCAGATTTAGATTAGTTGTAAGGAAGAAGTTTTTCAGTATGAGAGTGGTGTGTCTCTAGAACAGGTCGCCTAGAGAGGTTGTAGACGTCCCAACACTGGTTGTGTTCAAGACTGTGTTGGACGGGGCTTTGAGCAACCTGGTCTAGTCGAAGGTGTCCTTGCTCGTGGCAGGGCCGTTGGAACTAGATGATCTTTAAGGTCAAACCATTCTATGATTCAGTGATTCTCTCAGTACAGTCATGGGTTCTGCTTTTGATTTAAATTACCTACTTGGCCTTGGAGTTTGATGAATGCCACATTTTAGTTACTTTATCAACAAAGCAAACAAAAATCCTTCAATACATAAGCCAACTATTTTCGAAAGCAATAAGTCAGGTAAGTAAATTTTTGAACACATTATTTTAAATGTAATGATTGTTGGCCATTCTCAAGATTTTGGAGTGCTTCAGTTAGACACCACCTAGATGTCTTATCTCTATGACTATATCTGGTTTGGAAAACTGCTTTTGCCCTAGGAAAAAAACTGCTGTGCCCCAGAAGAAAGACTTGCCAAAGGAGAGTAAGGCAGGATAGAATAAGCCTGGCACAAGCATGCTAGATGCAACAGCTCCCCTCAGAGCTTTTCAGCATGCAGTGTGATAGAAGCTCAAATTCCTCTTGAAATGCATATTTTACTGCAAAATCTTCCATTTCATCAGAATTGCACAGGAAGCTCTATGCAGTCTATGAGATTTCCTGTTAAGGGGTAATTTCCTTTATAAAATGTAGCATCACAGTGTACTTTATGGTCTCTGCCCACCCTTATTCTTATTCAGGCATCTTTCTCTGCCTGAAAAATGAGCAGTCACATGTCAAACTGGAAAACTACATTGCATACTGAAGAGACTAGTGGTGTATTCCCTTTGACTCTAGCCATATTTGCTTCCTAGTACACTCCTTTTCTGATATTCCAGTCTCCTGAGCAGGATAAAACTCAATCTTTTTTACAATCCTCCCTGTTAGAAAATGGTGTTCTATTTGTCCTTGCAGATAAATGAGTTCTCCCTACAGTGAATTATTCTTCAGATCAACTTCACTGCAAGATGATTAACACTCATTTCTGGACTGGTAATGTGTTTCCACTAGTATACCAGTTTCAAGGTCTGAAGCCTGATCTTCCTGAAAGGCTGGAGACTATATTGCATTGTGAGGAATCACAGAGCTGGAATTTCTGAAGGGGACATATAATTTTTATTAGAAGTTTGAAGATATCAGACTATTGTCCTTGAAAGTGACGTTTTCAATATAAGAACGTAATTTTCAAGGAGGCTTTATGCATCCTTCTAAGCTTAGCTTCTTGGGTTAATGAAAACTGAAGCATCTAGCTGAAAGGGCACAAAATCTGAACATTTTAAACATCAAAAATATTTGTAAAGCATCTAAAATTATTTTTTTTTGTAAACTATGTAGCATATGTGTAACAGCTTACATATATTTGGCAGACTGAGATTTGCTCCAGAGGCTTCCAAGCTTTGTTTTCAGAATGTTTCAAGGTAGAATTTCTCAGTGTGCACTTATTTGGCAAAATCTTTGAAAATTATTCAATTTCAGCTATTCTCTCCCATGACAAAACTCTAACCTCTGTCTAACATAAATGGAGTTCTTCATGCAAAGAAGACAAGGAAAATAAGAAAAAAAAAAAAAAAAAGATAGAGAGAAGAAAATACACTGACCAGATATTTTCAAATGTCATCTATGTATAATGTTCATTTCTGATAATGAAGATACATAACTTGCTTTCTAATTCATGTACTCCAGACTTCTTTATCAGGACAGTCTTCTGAAATTCAGATGGATATTAATATTTTGCTGTTTTTAAATCTAGTTAACGCTTTTGCTAGTGTTCATCTTTATTGTACCTATTCTATAGACGGGTCACTCAAGTCCTAAGGAAAGTGCTAAAAATTATACATAGCCACATCACATTGTGGGGAAACTAGATATGATGGAGCTTAAACTAAGATTTGTGACTTTATAAAGTACAGGATTTAGATGGCACTAGATGGCACATACATCTCGATACATCTATAAAGACATTCTTATTGGTATAAAATTTGCAAAACAGTCCTGGCTATCTGCACGCAGCACAACATCACTGATGACATCTCAGGGAACAAAAGTACTGTAACCATCACTGCAAATGCATTTCTCCAGGAGAAGCTTCTGCTGAATCATCTTATGTGCTGTATATTGAAACAAATGCAAAGGAAGAACCTTCCCAGTCACAGCATGCTACTGGAAATTCAGTATCAGAAGCTAGCTGTGCTTTATAAAGGCAAGTAGTGAAAGATGCCTTAAGTGTCCATAATTAACTTGCTGCTCTCTTTTCAGGGAGGAAATACAGGAAGTCAAGAAAGTATTCAGATAAATACAGTCCTTTGGAACTCAAAGGCATTAAAAGATACAAAATCTGGAAGAGCAGTTTGGGAGATATAATTTCAGGTAACTTAAGGAGGAGTCTAGGACTTTGCTGAACTAAACGCCTGACAAGAAACCAAAGTTGTAAAGCCAGCTCTGCCATCCCTTATGAGAGTGGGATGTGTGGGAACTTAGAGCAAAACTGGCTTTCAGCAAGCTGCAATGTGTCTCTCTCCAAGCACTGTGCTGGGAAGCCATCCAGGGGATATTGACTTCTGGTTTTCTGGATCCAGGAAACAGTACTGTCAAGTCCTGAGGGGTAAAATTAATCCTTATTTAATTAAGAATTTTGATTAGCTGTGTTTGGGTAAACAGGATGGTAAAGTAACAAAAATATCTTGAAAGCAAACCATGGGAACTGAGGGCCATGTCCCTGTCCAGCCACTTGTCAGTAAAGATACATTCTTTGTCTCCGTGCCCTTGCAGCTGCTGGGGATAAAAATGCCACCTCCTGGCTCTGGAGGGATCAGTGTGAGCAGAGCTGGGAGAAGGCTTTGGCAGAAGTCATGAAAGGCATCTGTCAGCAGTGTTTTATAGCATTAACTGTGCTACCAACAGTGTTGGAAGAAAAAATGAGCCTTCATGCTGGGTCTGCTTGGGATGGAGTTAATTTTCCTCATAGCAGCCTATACGGCACTGTGTTTTGGATCTGTGACCAAATCAGTGTTGGTAACACACAAATGTTTCAGCTCTTGCTGAGCAGTGTTAACACAGTGTCAAGGGCTTTTCTTTTTCCCACTCACCCCTCCCCAGCAACTAGGCTGGGGGTAGGCAAGAGGTTGGGAGGGAACACAACAAAGACAGCTGACCCAAGCTGGCCAAAGGGCTGTTCCATACCATATGGTCCATGCTCAGCTATAAAAGCTCAGAGAAAGACAGAGGAAGGGACAATGACGGAGTAGTTAGGCACTGGAATGGGTTGCCCAGGGCAGTGGTGGAGTCATCATCCCTGGAGGTGTCCAAAAAACGGGTAGATGTAGAACTTGAGGCTATGGTCTAGTGGTTAGGGAAATGTTGGGATGAAGGTTGGACTTGATGATCCTGGAGTTCCTTTACAACCATGGTGATTCAATGATTCTGTGATCCTATGATTTTATGATTCTATGTCTGTGGTTATGGCATTTGCCTCCCCAACTAGCCATTGCACACAATGAAGCTCTGCTGTCTGGAAATGGCTGAACATTTGTCTGATGATGGGAAGTTAGTGAATAAATTCCTTATTTTGCTTTTCTAGCTTATAGTGCTTTGCCATACTTATCAAACTGTCTTTATCTTGACCCATGAGTTTTTCTTGCGTTTGCCCTTCTAGTTCTCTCCCAACCCACAGTGGAATAAGTGAACAATTGGATGAGGGTTTATCTGCTAGCTGGAGTCAATCCACCACAACCTTGTGATAAGGCCCTCATGACAAAGTCATCCCCCTGCCTCTCCCTCCAAATCTTCACCTTTAAGTTTTTTCCCTTTTTAACTTCTAAAGAATACTCAAGATATACTCAGTAGTAGACCCAAGTAAGGAACATGTAAGCATGCAGTTGCACACCTAATTCCTGTGCACGACTTTGAGGACACATGGAAAGGGGGCACTCAGAAATGAAGACTGACATCTCTGGAATGAGCTGCTCATTTGTTTCTGAAACAATCATTTTCCAAATGTTATTTAATACATGTGATGTAACTGCTCTGTTTGTGTGACTGACCTCTTGGAACACTGTGCCAAAGGCTGTCCTCAGTCGTAGCCATGAAACCACATTGATTTCAGTGCAGTTGCACAGGCATGGTTGCAGACAAAAGCTCACCTTGGTGGCATAACTTCCTCCACTGAAGAATCGCCCACTGTTTAGATCTCATTTTTGCCATCCTATTTATTAACTGCTTTCATAACTAATGTGACAGTGTATGGGTGATTCTGTTCTCCAACCTGTACAAAGTCACATTGTTCTGAGCCCATGCCAGGTCATCTTGGGAGGGCTTCTTCCTAAATTACTTCCTTTGCTTCCTGACTTATTAGCTTATCAGAATCCTCTTTGCAATTTATCATTATCTGATAGTGATGTCCATTACCTGGATTATTATTTTTCTTTACAACAATGTGAAAGGAATTAATTCAGAATGTTAATGATGGAGAAATGTTTGAGGTATTACCAGCGTTCTCTGTCAAAATTAAAGGTGGATTTTTGGAAGAGCTTAGTGCTGAGATCATTTTGGTCCCACAGTTACTCTCTCTGCATTTCAAATCCAGATAAGACAAATACGGTGCAAGCAGATCCACAAGCTTTGCTGGCTAATTTGTGTAATAATCCTCACAGTTAAAAATTCTCACCCCATTTCTGGTCAGAATATACCCGTCTTCAGCTTCCAGCTGTTGGATTCCACCAGAGGTCTGAATTTATTGCAGTGAGGTTATCTGATCAGGAACCTTGTCAACTGAGGAAAAAGGGGAAGCTAGATAACAAAATATAGACATGCACACCTGGCAAAACAACACTGAGACAATGACAAGAAATAAACCTTGCCAGTCATACTAACTGATGGGTTTTCAGGAAACTACACTTCCAAGGAGAGCAACCTGGATTTTGCAACTGATAAGGTTGTAAACCAGGAGAGACTGAAGACAGTGGGCTTGGAGGGGTACAGGAATTGCTAGAGCTGTACAAATCAAACAGGGACATGCAGGGTGAAGAGTGAAGAAGGAAGAATGAAGAGGAGAGGTAGACAGAAAATGGGATAAAAAAGGTTCATTGTGTGTAAAACAGGACTGGTCAGTACGTTTGTCTGGCTAAGCCTTGCACCTGATCACCACAGTCTGTCCTGTCTTCTTACTAAATCTTTCCTCAACTCTCTCTCTGCATGATCTCACTCTTTATCCCATGTGTATGTTTGCTGCAAGAACTTAAGAGTCAGCTATAGATGAGACCTATGGTGTCAGCTGCTGAAGCAAGTGAGGGTCCCTAGCTGGATGAACCACAGCTCTCTGATCCTACACACTTTGTGCTCATGGTGCCAGCTATTGGGGGGACTAGTGTGAGTGGAATGGGTGCCCACTACTGGAATCAGGGACTAAGATCTGGGCAGGGGTACCAGCTGAAGAAGTGGAGCAAGGAGGACTTTTCTGTCTGTTTTGGTTTACGTGATTCCCATATGTGGGCACTATTGAAGGCAGTGCCATCTGTGTGACTGGCCATGTCAATGTTCCCTCTGTACGTGTGTGTCTCTGGGATACATTCTCAGCTTCACTACTGGTTAAACTTGCAAACAGGAAGGTGACAGCCACATCCCTCAACCTGAGCAGAAGCCTCAGGTCTCCAGCCATGGTGGGCTAGGCTCCAGCAGCTGGGCAGGAGAGGTCCTGGGCTGGAGAGGGTGAAGGTGGTGGCTACATCTAATAAGAAGAGCCCAAAGAGCAGCACGCAGAAAGTGTAACTGTTCCTTCTGTTCCTTCTCTGATCACTGCAGCAGAAGAGTCTCAACTATCTTGCTAACTGAACTGAACAAGATGAGGGAAGGCATAATGAGGTATGTGACCAAAGATTATTCTTCTCCCAGGGACAAATCTAAGATGAAACAAAGAAGACTACAGTAAGACTCCTGACTCAGTCACTGGTGCAGTCTGTGTGTACCAGGAAACTTGCTGAGGAAGATACCTGGCAGTGTGCTCAGGCAGTTTCTGTGGAAGACAACAAAAGAGGAGAAGGAGAGGCAGGCATTAGTTCCCAGGGAGGACTGAACTCTGCACTAGCACAGGCTGAGTAGGTCCCTGCCCTAGGGAGAGACATGTAATGCACCCAGTTCTGGAGTCCTCGCCACAGGAAAGACATGGGCCCCTTTGAACAGGTACAGAAGAGGGACACAAAAATGTTCAGAGGGCTGGAATACCTCTCCTGTGAGGACAGGCTGAGAGAGTTGGTGTTCAGCCTGAAGAAGAGAAGGTTCCAGGGAGACCTTATTACAGCCTTCAGCACTTAAAGGGGGCCTATAAGAAAGGTAGAGACAATCTTTTTAGCAAGGCCTGTTGCAACAGGACAAGGGATGATGGTTTTAAACTGAAAGAGGGTAGATTCGGACTGGATATAAGAAAAAGTCTGTTATGCTGAGGGTGGTGAAACACTGGAACAGGCTGCCCAGGGAGATGATAGATGCTCCATCCCTGGAAACATTCCAGGTCAGGGGAATCTGAGCAACCTGACCTAGTTGCAGATATCCCTGCTCACAGCAGGGGGGTTGGACTAGATGACTTTTAAAGGTCCCTTCCAACCAAAATTATTCTATGATTTAATGAATTTCTAGGAGGGGCCAAATAAGCCCATGCTCCAAGGACAGACATGCATCGATTTCCAGGGAGGGTTAAAGAAGCCCTGGCTCCACAGAGAGGAGGCCCTACAAAGCCTGGAGCCAGCACCCACCCGGCCCTCCAAGGAGCCCATTCCAGATGGATCCGCTGGTTCTCATTGGGCTCCTCTACTCTGTCTGATAGAACATTTCATGAGGGCTGGCACAACAGAGGGCTACCTATGCAGTGTCTCAAGCTGTTGCACTTTAAGGTTAGGTTATAGCAAAGCCAGCGTGTGTTATGAGGGCTGATGGGCTCTGCCATGTCCTACAGCCTGCAGCTGGCTGGAACCAGCTGTCTCAGGCGTGGGCAGCTCCGACCTCTCCTCACAGAGGCCCCCGCTGCCACCACCTTGCCATGAACACCCAGTACAGTTATAAACAGACTGCAGAGTCTGGAACTATGAAATTGATTTATATAGCATTGCCAAACAACAGTATTTCATGCTCCTTTGTGGTAAGCACTGTACATAGAATCATAGAGTCATAGAATCATAGAATCCTTTAGGTTGGAAGGGACCTCCAAGATCATCAAGTCCAACCATTGAGCCATTAGGGCTCTAAAGTCCTCTGCTAAAACAGATCAGAATCTGTCAGGGTTGGAAGGGACCACAAGGGTCACCCAGTTCCAACCCCTCTGCCATGAGCAGGGACACCTCACACTAGATCAGTCTGCCCAGAGCCTCATCCAGCCTAGCCTTAAAGACCCACTCTCATGGTGAAGAACTTCTTCCTCAAAACCCAGGAAACCTCCAGCCTTAAAAAGTGAGGCCTGGGAGGAGTGTGAAGTGAGCAACATAGCTGTGGAGCAAAGTGGATTTCAAAGGTTTAAAAGATGTTTGCAGTCAAGTTTACACGCCATCAGTTATTGTTATCACAGTGTGCCACCACTCTCAAGACTATGTCTCTTTCTCTGTCTAGATTTTTTTCGTCTTATTGCCTCCTTACATCATAGCAATGCAGGCTCATTTTCTGCTCCCCTGGATTCCTCCTGCAGTCAGTCATCCATGTGAGTTACAATGCCATTGTATTTTTCATCTCCTTCACATCTTCCCTTTTCAAAGCTTCTCAACTAGAGTGAGGATCCTATTTTAGAAACCTCTTTTTTTTTCTTGACAAAATCTGAAATCTCCTCCTTGGTAAGTAATGTGTGTCATTACTATACACGGCCATCTCCTCAAAATGTCATTTCCAAATACACCTGAATGGTTTAGTGCACAGTCTGCAAATGAAGGACCCATTTTATAAATACCTTGATTTTTTTCAGCCTTTATCTGTCACACCATATGTCCTCAGCAGCTTTAATGACCTGTTGGAGGCAGAAGGATAAACAACTGTGAGCCGAAAAGTTTAGTAAATACACAATTCAAAGCCCATTTTATCTTAGGCCATACATAAGTATCTAATATCCACCTTATAACCCATAAGACACGGTTTAAATGATGGATGCTTCTATCTAAATCTTCATGTCTAGACTTCTTGTGCACCCAGTTATGCAGAATAGCAGAGATCAGTGTTGTCAAGAAGCGAGTTAATAGCATCTTGATTCACAGGCTGGAACATAGAGTGCAGCATGTTGGAGGTTACTTTAATAAACTACCGGCACATTGTGCCTACCCAAGATGAGCTGCTTCAGCCCCTTCTCAGCCCTGACA
>NW_008596847.1:45075-46171 GCF_000691845.1 Merops nubicus | reverse complement strand
AGGAATCAGGGCAGAAGAGTGTTGGCACTGGCAATGCTGACTGATGCATCAGAGCAGCCAGCACCAGCCTTTCTGCTGGGGAAGCCTTTCTGTGGGGAGCAGTGTGATCCTCTGTGTGGCGGGATCTTGAGATAGCATTTTGTCATTTTGTCATCAAATCACTTTGATCGAGTTTTACTGTGTTTTTGACTGGCTTCCTGCCTGTGGGATTCCTCAAGGGCACTCGCTTCCTGTCTCTGCCATTGTATAGGCAAGTTGGGGTCTCCACAAAACTAGCTTGAATCCTGAAAAAATTAGATGCTGATTTTCAGTGAAAGTCACTGTAGCCTAGGCCCAAGACACCCTGTTCTCAGAGAAGAAAGTGAACTGAGAGCTGTATGAGTGTTGGAAGGCAGGAAATGAAATAAGCTTCCATGGGAAGCAGAGGACAAAAATAACTCCATTAGACTAATTTTTTTTTTTTTTTAAAACGACAATCAACATCAACTGCCTGTAATCTGGATATCTATTCTTAGTAAACACCTTTGTTAGATACCTAAACTAGATGTTTACCATTTCACTTTTCAGAGGACCATGGATGTCCCACTGAGACTGGACATGTCACTTTTAGGAAGCAGCTGTATGATGGGAAGAAATCTGTCCTCAGAGGACAACAATTGTAGGATAAGGCTGGAGAATCTGCTCTGGGCTGGATTAGGAAGACAAAGTGTGTCAGGTAAAGGTCAGGTGGCAGATACTGTCTGCGTTTCCCTCACAATATGCTTAGCACCTGTAAATATTAGGCAACAAAATTCCAAACTGCTCCAAGGTAAGTCATGTCAACAGGTGAAGCATATGCACCTAACACATGACCCCAGTGAACTGAGACTCCAAGGATAATGCTCAGAGCTAATTACTGGCTCCGGCCCTCAGCCTTCCTGCACCAAGGAATGCACCTCTGTCCTCCTTTACCTACCCTTCCCCATCATCAAGGGTTACAATTAGCTCCTTTCTGTGGATTTACAGTCATAAAACTGTGCCTGCACTCAGAAGAGTGAAATAATCCAAATCAGAAAAAGTACAATTCTAAGAGAAGTCTTTTTCAAAACTGAGGTCA
>NW_008596847.1:0-45044 GCF_000691845.1 Merops nubicus | reverse complement strand
CAGGAATGAATGGATGGGGATGTATTTGGGATGGGATCCATCTGAGCTAGGTGTAGTAAATACAATAGGCTTTTTTTTTCTGTGCTATCACTCTTGTTCCTTTGACTGAGACCTTGCCAGAGCATGTGTCTGGCTTTCTCTAAGAGCACGGTCCTGTTTAAGGCACTGAAGTGGAGCAGTTACCTAGGGGGCAAAAAAAAAAAAAAAAAAAAAGAGAGAAAAAATAATAAGTAACTTCTCTCTATTTACTATCCACATTATTCAGCTGGATGTATAAGAGCAGCAAAAAGACAAGTTCCTGTCCCTGAAGAGGAATTTGCAAGACCAAGACTAAACTAATCCTGGGAGCTATATTTCACATGGCTGTGATTCTATTGCCTGAATATTTGTTCAGTGACATATTAGTCACAACAGACTATGCTGCCTGTCTTCCAGCTACCCACCTGGAAGAGCTTGGGTCTCATGTAGGGCTTATGCCATATTTGTTATGTTGGTACAGATATGCTATAGTACCCTGATACCCTATGGCATCTCAAGTGGACAAAAAATCAGATCTGAGACATCAGTGAGCACCTGCGGCTCAGAAAGCCAATCGTATCCTGAGCTGCATAAAAAGAAAGGTGGGTGCAGGTTAAGGGAGGTGATTCACCCCCTCTGCTCTGTTCTCATGAAACCCCACCCGGAGTACTGCTTCCAGCTCTGGTGTCCCTGACACAAGGACATAGACCTGTTGGAGTGGGTCCAGAGGAGGGACACAAAAATGTTCAGAGGGCTGGAACACCTCTGTGAGAAAGGCTGGGACAGCTGGGGGTTGTTCATCCTGAAGAAGAGAAGGCTCTGCGGAGACCTTATCGTGGCCTTTTAGTACCTAAAGGGAGCCTATAAGAAGGATAGGGACAATCTTTTTAGCAGGGCCTGTTGCAACAGGATGAGGAGTGATGGGTTTTAAACTGAAAGAGAGTAGACTTGGACATAAGGAAGAAAAATTTTTCATTGAGAGTGCTGAGACACTGAAACAGGTCTCCCAGAGAAACTGATACCCCGTCACTGGGAGTATTCAAGGTCAGATTGGATGGGACTCTGAGCAACCTGCTCCAGTTGCAGATGACCCTGTCCAAGACAGAGTTTTTGGACTAGGTGATCTTTAATGGTCCTTTCCAGCCCAAAACATTTCATGATTCTATGATTCTATGATTCTTTGACTCTATGATACTATCTAGTCCACTTCTCTTTAGGTAACTAATCCTGTCACCAGTACAGCTCCTCATTTTTCTTGTGAGGAAGCGACTTAACCATAATTTGAGTCTTGGAAGAGGTAGACATACTGTAAAGGTGAAGGGAAAATACAGATTTGAGGTGAGGTCAGATAAAGGAACAAGAATATCTATTAATGGAGTGATGTTTTCTGTGAATGCATGTGATGCAGTTTCAATCTCACTTTGAGCAGATCCTTTCCTACACATAGCACAGTTCGACTGCCTCTCCATTCAGTGTAACTGCTTGTGGAACTGCTCCCATAGGAAAACCAGCAAGCAGTTGCTAGAACTCAATGCATAGGGCAGTAAATTGTGGCTTAGAGGCAAGAAACAGTGACTAGATAAGAAATTAATATCAGGAAAGCCTGTGTAAAATGTCTCTAGATGAGCTCAGAATCTGGCAATCCTTTATCCTGAAGATGGATTTATAAGAATGTTGCCTCTGTGTTTAAGAATAAGGGTTATAAGTGACCTGATGAAAAGGGGGAACCAACTTGCATTTTACAGTGAGAGAAAGCTCTTCATTTGCTGTCTCCAGAAGGCCAGTAGTCCACCTTAGTGCAAGCCCTTATACCTCTCAATGCTATATCACACAAGCATTTACTGCTATTCATTACATGTAAATGTTTCTTTGTCCCAACAGAAACTTGCAGCTGTCAACACAGCCAACACTAACTACCAGGAAATGATCTGTCTGAGAAGGAAATGTTGCAAGCTATCAAGTCTCCACAATGTGCTAAAACATCCGTAGAGGCAGACTGCCAGGGATTTATTATAAACTATGGACCATATGTTCTCTTGGCTTCCATAGTTTTGAACAAGGAAATGTGTCATCAAATAATCCCAAAGGGATGGGAGAATGCACTGTGTAGGGGAAGAATCATAATGATATTTCACTGGGATGGTACCCCAGCATCTGCTTTCCTGAAGAGTGTGAAGGCTAAAAAGACCAATAGAGATATAAAAAGGGGGTTGTTACTAGAGTGTGGACAGGAATAAACTTGTCAGGAACTCTACCATATGGCAACCTCAGGAGATGTGATAGTTGTCTGAGGAAAACCTGCTGTGATTCATGCTGGTACAAGCAACAATAACCTTCCAATGTATATATCTCTCTTGCTGTACTCAAGATAGGTATGTCAAGATGTGTTTATCACAAGACTGGAGGTGAAACAGACAGGTAACCCCACCATCCAGTCTTGCCGAACATGCTGTTGAGCTAGCTCCATATATATGCAGTGTAGGTATGATTGGTGTTGAGTAAGAACTGAGTCCAGCAAGACAGATCCACGTAGGAAGGAGACTGAGCTAAGGCCACATCAATCTTTACCGTCCCAAGCTGATAACACTTCTTTACAGGCTACTGATTTTCTATGCTGATATCAGGCAGTGCAGCTAACGCTTCCTGGTCCACTCCTGACTCCTGCAAAACACTGAGCTGCATGGGCCAAGGCATATTTTTCTCCATTTACCTGACAGTTGATGTCACTAGTACCCAGAACGACTCTTACAGTTCGGTGCGTAGCCCTTCAGAGCTTGAAAACATGTTGACAAACCTGCACGAAGAGTGAATCAGCAGTGCCTGAGGTGGAGAGGCCAATCAGCCCATTGGAAACTGAGACTGCAGGGCACAGTAGATAGCTTCAAGCACGTGCTTCTCACCAGGCAAGGTCAGGGGAGAAGCTGAGTTTGTTTTTGCGATGTACGAGGTTAACCAATTGATTACAAAACAAACATAATTATGAAAGCCACAAAAACCAAAATATATGTCACTGAAGCACAACCTAACTAAAGGAGGGCAGATTTAAACTAGATATAAGGAAGAAATTGTTTACAGTGAGGGTGGTAAAACACTGGAACGGGTTGCCCAGCGAGATGGTAGATGCTACATCCCAGGAAACATTCCAGGTTAGGTTGGATGGGGCTCTGAGCAACCTGATCTTGCTGAAGCTGTCCTTACCCACTGCAGAAGGGTTGGACCAGATGACCTTTAAAGGTCCCTTCTAACCCAAACTATCATATGATTCTATAATTCTATCTGAATCTCAACTTTGTTCTTAGCTGCTGTATAGCACTGTATGCCAGGAGCAGTCTTGGCTGACTGTGCAGAGGAAGCAGCTCCAGCAGCACCTCCACCCTCTACAGTGATACTTACAGAACTGAAATTGGTCTTTTCTTCACTAAAAATCTTCTAAAGTCTTGACTGCCTTGAGGAACTGGCCACTTTCTACTTGCTTCTTAAGTTTAGAAATTCTTATATAGAGGATTACATATATAAAAGCTTTTAAAATATGTAAGAGTTCCCTCCTAGAAAGAACAGATTCCATGACTTTTGGTGTAATATCCATACTAGGGTTTATATCAGCTATAGTTGTGAGCACTTAAACATCCTTCACCATTTCTTGAGGTAAATAAACCAAGCTCATTAAAGTGCCATGCAAAGGAGCATTTCCTTACTCTTTTTTTTTGTGTGTTTGTAGAGGTGGTCAGATATCTTCTCCTTTTTCTCTAATTTTTCTAACAATTCATTTCATTGTAGTCTTTAATAAGTACATTCTTTCTAATTTTAAAATAGGATTTTTGATTTTAAGAAGTTCTGAGATTGCACTTAAACTTTCTGAACTCAGAAACCATGGAAAAAATTCATTTGTTAAAAGTGTGATTTTCAACTTGCAGTGATGAAGGTATATATATTGGGAGTCTGTGGCAAGGTTTTAGTAGTGGGGGATCTGCAAGGCCTTTGAAAAGACATGTCAGGGCTGCACCATACCAGACATAGGTAGCTCCATCCAGCTCCACAATGGACCCACCAAAGGACACAGCTGATCAGCCAGGGTGGTGATGCTTCTGTGAAACTGTGTTTGAAAGGGCCAAAAATGCCAGATGGAGAGAGGAGGAGGGAACACAAAGTGAGAAACAGCAGAAGAAACACCAAGGTCAGAGGAAGAGGAGATGCTCCATGGCATGGTGTGAAGGACTCCACGCCAGAGCAGATTTTCCTGACAGGACTACAACCCATGGGTAACCCATGCTGGAGCAGAGGAATGGTTTAAAGAGCAGCAGCAAAAAAAAAAAAAGCTATGTACCGACCGTAATCTGTCCCACTGCACACCATGCCACTTAGAGTGGGGGTAGAGGAGTCTGGAGTGAGGACTGAAGTTCAGCCTAGGAAAGGGAAGAGGAAAGATATTGATTTAATGTTTATCATTTTCTTTCTCGCTATCCAAATCTATTCTAATTGGCAATAAATTAAGTTCATTTTCCCAAAACTGAATTTGTTTTGCCCACAGCAATAATTAGTAAGCAATCTCCCTGGCTTCATCTTGACCCACATGCTTTCTTGTTCTTGTTCTTCCTGGGTTTTCCAGTTTCTTATCTCTGTCCTGGTGAATTGAGACGGGAGCAGGCAGCTCGGTGGGAATTAAGCTGTGAACCAAGGACAGCCCTTCACAGCATAGCATCCCTACATGGACAGACTTAGCAGAATGTGTATTTTTTGTACCTTATCTCACTGTCCCAGCTTTCATAATTTTTGGAGTCTCCTATATGCCAGACTTTAGATGCTTAAAATTATGTCAGACTTAAGACCCACTCTGAAACCTGCAGCTCCATGTGTTTGCCTCTGGCATTTTTGGAATAAATATCAGCAGTCTTAATTCAAAATAAAGGTTAATAAAAATAAAATGCCTGATTTAATATAAACATTCTTAAAAATTCATTCACTAAGAAGGTCCAGCATTTCTGTGCTTTGAGAAACTACCTGTAATTTAGTGGGTGGTCTCAAAATGAAGATGTGCTTTTTGAAATCTCCCTGAATAACTCTTCAATTATCCAGTTAAAAAGTTTTAGAGCTTCATTTTGCACGTGCTATAGAGACTAAGAGAAGAGATTGCAGTTCATTTCTCTGATGACTGCATTTGCATGATGCACAACCCACCTCTGTGACATGACCCTTGTCCTTTGCAGCATCCATAGAGTGCATGGATATAGTGACATGCCAGCATCTCAAAGCAGCATGTACAGCTTGTAGTCAGGTTCCCCTTTCATTCACTCAGTTTATACACAAAGAACATCATACATCAATAAATAAATACTGTGTGGGGACAGTCCAACATGATGCTTTTATTTCAGGCTTAAATGCCACAAGTTCTATATCTCCCAACTAAGCACTACTGTGCCAAGGAATTCCTTCCTGTGTCTTGATGCCCAGTATACTCTGCCTCTGAGAAATGTTCCACTTTGTTTTTCTGAATTGGAACTAATAGAACCAACGTGGTGCAGCTGTGGGAGTGACTCAGCGGAACGGCTCTGCATCTTCATGCACATGACATCCTGTGACAAAAAATCTCACTTTTTCAAGATAAAAAATGTCTTAGTTCCATTAATTTCTTCCTCAAGGGGAGCTAAAATTGTTTCAAAGGGGAAACAGTAAAACTGAGATTCCACTACACAGATCTGTCAAGATGGCAAACATGAAAATCATATAAAGAATATCTTATACTTTGGATTTTACTGGATTATAATTTTTTTCATGCTTTCCAGGCAGAATTTAGGGACATCTAGAGCAAGGCTTAAAATGCAAAATGTCTGGCAGATGAAGTGATGCTGACAACAATGGCGACTAATGAGGAGACAGGAATGTTTTGCGAACAAGCACATTTTACTTTCTAGATTTTTCCTCAGGATTAAGGAAGAAACTTGGAATTTGAGAGATGGAGGAGAAAAATGGTAGAAGTCCTTCAGGATCTGAGTATTTAACCTCTAAAAGTTCAGAGTGAATGGACTGTCATTTTCATTTAATGAAAAAAGTAACAATGATTGATGAAATAATCTGTTATGGTTGTTTTTGTTGGTTTTATTGTTGGTTTGCTTTTGGTTTTGTGTTTTGTTTTTGTTTTTTTTTTTTCCCTTGGGTTGTTTGGGATTTTTTCAGAGATTTTTGAGAGTTCTGAAAGGCCTGATAGTAGAATTAAGATTCACCTGCATGAAAGTATATGTATGAAGTAGCTTTAGGTGGTTTTAATTTTTTAAGTCTTTCTCCCTCTTTCAGCATCTGCATCTAGGGAAATGCACAAAGGTTTCTAGATGTCTAACAGACTTCTTTCACATGTGTTCTCTCACTGAGAGATTTAGGCTTGTTCAGCCTGGAGAAGAGAAGGCTCCAGGGAGACCTCATTGAGGCCTTCAGTATCCGAAGGGAGCCTACAAGAAAGTTGGAGAGGAACTTTTCACAAGAGCTTGTAGTGATAGGACAAAGGGTAATGGGATCACCTGGAAGGGGATAGATTTAGGTTAGGAATTAGGAAGAAGTTGTTTGTTATGAGGGTGGTGAGATACCAGAACAGGTTGCCCAGGAAAGTTGTGGCTGCTCCATCACTGGTTTTGTTCAAGACCAGGTTGGATGAGGCTTTGAGCAACCTGGTCTAGTGGGATTTGTCCCTGCCCAAAAGTGTTTGGAACTAGGTGATCTTTAAAGTCCCTTCCAGCCCAAACCATTCTCTGATTCTGTATCACCTCCAAGAAAGACATCTAAGCCACACCCAGCTCTGCTGCACCAAAGTTCCTAATTTCCAGGTGTTTAACTTCTTTAATAACTGTGGTAGACCAAAAAGACAGCCTACAATCAAGCTCTGATACAGAACACTCATTCTGGTTTTGAGTTAGCCACCAATCTATGCTGCAAGGAACAGAGGACAACAAGGACCAGTATTTCCCCAGACCCTTTAGTTTGGGTTATTGTGGCTGGTGGGACTTCAGCATCTAGATAGGGACTAGGCTAGAGTTAGGGTAGATCATTAGGCTGGGAAGGGGCAGCAGTGAGAATTCAGTTCAGGAGGAAAACCAATGTGGGTGGAAGCTATGTGCAAAACCTGAAGGCAAGTCAGCTGCTATGTGAACCCTAACTTTCCCTGTATCTAATGTTCCCGGGACTGTTATCTGGGATGGAGAAGACAGCTGGGCACAATCATTGTCTATCCCTCTAAAAATGGGTGACCTTCTGCAGCCACGAACTGGGAATGATCCCGAGGCTTTGCTGAGTCCAGCACTCTGGTTAGGAGAGTGTTCATTGGCCTTTGCCAGAACCACGCTGGAGGCGTTGAAACAATTTCACACTCCAGGATCCCAAAATATTCCAAAGTACAGTTTAAGTCACTAATGTAGGCTTAGTCAGCATATTCACTTTGGTGAATGCCCTTGCTTCTCACCACTTTGAAGGAGGCTAACACTCTGCCTGTGATAACTTCTGTTCACACTCCTGCTTCTTAGGCTTCATGGGCAAGCTGTGTCAAAAGTCAGGCTAAAGACAATGCCATTCAAACTCATGTGACTTCCTTAGAAAGGCCTACCTCTGAACAGTCCAATCAAAGCCACCATTGTCCCTGCATGCCAGCACCATGCCACAAGCTTCTTTCAGCACCAACTAGCTGGTCGGTGGCTACTGAGGTTCTGGGGAAACTCAGCAATATCTGTGAGCTTGCATTTTTTCTACCTTTGAAGTTCTATTCTATCACACACTTCAACTTTATCCTCATGAAGTTCAAAGTCCTGCACCTGGGAGGAAATTACTCCCTGCACCAGTATATGCTGGGGACCACCCAGCTGGAAGGTGGCTTGGCAGAAAACGACCCGAGGGTCCTGGCAGACAAGTTGGACACAAGCCAGCAACATGGCCTCGCTCCAAAGAGGGCAAATGGAATCCTGGGCCACATTAGGCAAAATATTGCCAGTCTGTCAATCCCCTCTGCTCAGCCACAGCCAGAGTCCTATGTCCAGTTCTGGACTCTCCAGTACAAGAGAGGCATAGACATACTGGAAAGAGTTCAACAAGGTGCCACAAGGATTTTTTAAGGGGCTTTTATGAGGAAAGGCTGAGAGAGTTGAGACTGTTCAGCCTGAAGAAAAGAAACCTTGGGGGGATCTGAAAGGAAGGTGTAAGGAGGACAGAGCCAGGCTTTTTTTCAGTGCTGCCCAGAGGTGATCAGCACAAAATGAAACATGGAGGCTTCTCTCTGCATGTCAGGAAACACGTTTTTATTGTGAGGGTGACTGAGCACTGGCACAGTTTGCCCAGGGAGATTATGGAGTCTCCCCCTTTAGAGATATCCAAAAGCTCTCTGGACTTGATCCTGGGCAACTAGCTTTAGGTGGCCCTGCTGTAGCAGGAGGATTGGACCAGAGGTCCCTTCCAACCTCAGCTATTCTGTGATTCTGTGAACATCTGGAAGCTATTTCGCCACAGTGCTACCACAGAAGGGCCACACAGAATTGCAACTTATGGACCTACACAACTAATTCAATGCAAATTTGTAGAAAACCCTCATCATGTCCCAGAGATTTTTTTCTACATTCAAAGGGTTTGTCCCAGTCCAAAAAAATATCTCTCCTCTGAAAGACTGTATTTTAGCCTGTCCTGTGGGGAAAAATGTAACTTCCATCTCCTATTGACATTCAGTTAAGATTTAGACACTAAAAAGTAGGCGTAAAGCAGGTGTTTAAAATTCTTTTCTAGATAATGGAGACCTGGGTCCTCATTCAGTTGCCTAAAGATAGTATGTGATGCTTTTGGAATTTCCCTGTTCAAGACACCTGCACAGGGCTGGCAACCATGATAAAGAGGAAACACATATCTTTTAAAGAGGTGGTTGGAGGCTCAAATGGCACTCCAGGTGTCTAGGTGTATGAATCCCTCCACTAATCAGTACTATCAAGTGAGAGAAGAAGGCAGCTCAGTAGAGATCAGTCACGAGGAGTGGAGTCTATGTGCCCACATCTAGTCCCAGCTGCACTGTATCCACAATGTGTTCATGGGGCTGGTGCTTATAGGACAACTACATATTCCTGAAAGGCTACCTAAAGGCCAGGCAGAGTGCCTTGGCTTGTTTACCTTGACTGATTGGTATCTGCTGAAGTAGTCAGGACATTTAGATTTCTGACTGTACATAACAGGATTGCAATGAAATGCAGTTTGGGAGAGCATGCACCCACCTTTGTGAGGCCTCTGTTAATGAGGATGAATCCCAGTCGAGAGAACAACAATTTTCAGGAGTCAAAGGCTGCACAACTTGTTGTACATGATGTTGTTTGCAGTGTGCTTAGTGCAGATTTACTTGCAAATATGTGTATGAGAGCTTCTTGAATTAAAAATACATCTTCCAAAAGGTGAAGAACTGGCTCTGTGTATCCTCTCAGTGAAAGCTGAGGATAGGCTGAAATAAAAGTATTTTCTTTGTGTGGGAGGAAACTTAGGCCAGTGATACAGAATTACCTCCCACACTTCGGCTGGTACGTGTCACACTTTGAAAAGGGTATTAAACATTAGATGAGACAACAGAGAAACTTCCAGTCAACTGGCATTTCATTCTGCTCCATCTGCACTCCCTACACTCCTCTGAATGCCATTCTAGTAATTCTCTTTCAGCAAAATTCTAGATTTATTAAATCTTCATTGATCCAGTGAAGTTCCTGGGGGTCTCCTTGTTTTGCAGGTGGTGCCTGGATCACTCTGGCAGTGTCCTGTGAGAGCACTGCTTTTCCCATTCAACCAGCTTCCTTCCAATGCCAAGCCTTCACCTTAGCATAGACAATCTGGCTGGTTTCCCACATGCATGCCAAGATTTCATGATTAAAGACTTTGGCTAGGTCTCCAGGAGCATTCAACCTGAAAAGCAATGTGTGATCTCTAAGGTACAGAAGGGCATAAGACATGCTCTACCTTGCCCCATGGTCCAACTGACCTAATGTTGCATCTCAAGTTGTGGCAGTGAGAGATGATAACCAGAAAGAACATGTGAGAAGTAAAAAAGTGTTTCCTGATGTTCAGAGGGAGCCTCCTGTGTTTCAGTTTGTGCTGATCACCTCCAGTCACTGGGCAGTTCTGAAAAGCGCATGTCTCTGTCAATCAGTGGTTCAAGGGTATGGGTGATAAGTCCCCGTGTTGTTCTTTTACTGTTTCTTTATGTACCTACTTTCCAACAAGTTATCTACTACCTTTTGGGACCTAATGTGTTTTTACCTGCATGGTATACAGAGGCATGGAGTCTAAGAGCTGAGTAACTTTTAGGTCATCTTGTACACTAAAGGTAAAAAATCATCCAGATTTCTCAGGTCCTTGTTAGGTCCAAAGCTGTGAATTACAGTAAGATATTTCATTTCTCAGAAAAAGAAACTGCATCCCATCCCACAGGGAGAAAATGCACCCACCCATCCTTGCTTCTAAAGTGACAAATTCTGTAAGCCCACACCAGACTGCTGACCATGTGATATGATTTTCTTTGCCCGGCTTTGGCATGTCCTTGGTTATTAAGAGAAAAGCAACAAAAGAAATCTAGGTTCTCCAAAGACAAGTACTACTGGGGAAAAGAAATCATTTATGTGAGCATAACTGTAAAACAAAATTTGGACACACCTGTCTGCTTGTCCCACTCTTATCTTTTTTTCTCCAACCAGCCTCCTGCTTCTGTGCACCATTTATCTTTCCCTCCTTCTGCAAGGTTTTCTTTAAATCATATCTTCCCTCGAGGCTTTGTTATGTGCCTTTTCCAAAACCATTTTGTGTTTTAATTCCTCTGGTGAATTATACTTGTCTGAATGAGATAGCATATTTGTCAGGACACAGACCCTGCCTTTTAACTTGGTGTGGAGAAGTGAGGAAATTTATAATGCTATAGGAATTAGTTACAAGTTTAAGCTCTGTACTTCATTTTTTTCTCCAATAAATACAATTTTTGTTCTCATTAACAATCATGCCAGCATGTCACCGGTATAAACAGTTATCATACCTTTGGATTACAATTGCACAGCTGCACTTCTAAGCCAGGGTTCTCAAAAAGGTCTGCAGTTCTGTAGTACTCCATTTAAGAGACAAGTAAAGTTTATTATTGCTTTCTGAAGACACTGAATTTCAGTGGTTTGCTGAAGATTTGACAAGAGGTGGACTAAGGCCTAACCCAAACATCCACCACTTGTTTCTCTATAAGCAGCTTTGAGTGTGATTCAGCTCATCTCACACTAGCAGTCTCAGGAATGAGATGTGACTTTTGCTGTTGAGTGCTGGCTTAAACCAAAGCCTAATATTTATATAATAAAAGTCAGGTCAAAATGAATCTCAGTGTTGGTAGCCACATCATTACTGAAACCTGGGAAGTTTCTTAAGATAGAAAGAAAAGTAAGAAAGGATGAGTCAGGTTATGTTTATATTGCTGAAGTACTCCAAGGCACAGGACTGATGCTGCATTGCTGGTGTGCCCACAGGCTGTGCTGGGGCCATGCTCTCTGGTGCTCTACAGGAACAGCACGTGGCCTGACCTGCTCCTGCTAAACCAACTGAGCGCAACTGCTTCAGCTTTGCTTTCCTCCAGCAGTACTCCCAGGACTCCCTTTTCAGGGTACACAACACAGACCCTGGGCTTCTGATTGTGAAAACTACTTCTTTACAGGACTGAGACCCACAGCCTCACATCAGCTATGGATCTGAACTTGGAAAAAAACCCACACAAACAAAGTAGTAATTATAGTTTAAGGTCTTCAAGGGACGTATAACATTGAACGCCAATGAGATCCAAGGGCCTAGAATCATAGAATCATTTTGTTTGTAAGAGATCATTATCATCAATTCCAACCCAACACTTCCAGGTTGCCAATAACCACGTCCCTAAGAGCCACATATACACATCTTTTAAATACCTCTATGGTTGCTGACTTCACCACTTCCCTGGGCAGCCTGTTCTAGTGCTTTAAATAATTTCTGTACAGAAATTTTTCTTAATATCCAACCTAAACTCCCACTGGTGCCATTTCCTCTTGTCCTATCACTTGTTACCTGGGAACACAGACAAGCCCTGAGATGATGTAGCCTTTTTCTGTGCCCTCATGGCAAGATACTTTCAGCAAGATGCTCCCTGACATCAGTTTTATATAGCAAGACAGATGTAGTCTATGATGCAGATGTAGGCTATGGTACAGTCAAGAGTGTAAGCAAAGCACAGGATTTTGTGGATTGTTCCACACCTCCTGAATGTAGCATCTCCTTAGAGAAGGACCATATGAAGATTATTTGACCCAGCTTTGCTCTGCACCAAAGCTGCTGAAGATGATCAATATTTAATCACCCCAGAGAGCAAAAGTAATGGAATGAGAAGAAAAACATTTTTACAAGAATAAGAATGTGTTATTTAAACTGAAATCCTGTACTTTCATGCTTTTCAGCTTTTCCTACAGTTCAGAAGACATTTCCAACCCGTGCAGAAGTGATACAGATACTTAAGCAAGAGTCAAACCCTTAACAGTTTGAATTAGCATACTTACGGCTAAGCCAGTGGCACTATAGCAATTAAATCCAAGTACAAGTCTAGCCCAATAAACACCAAAAAAAGTCATCAAATTGTGACTGAAATTGCCTGGACTGCTAATTCGTTAAACAGCATTTCAGATTGTTATTGTCAGTTGTAAAGCGAGTGAGATGGCAGGGTTCCTTTGAAATCACATTAATGAATGAGGGATCTTCTTATCTCACACACGGCTGATAATTCCACAGTGAGAGAAAACTGCACATCCTCTCTCTCTGCCTCACACTGCCAGCTAATCACTTGTGGTAGAGAACACTGGGGATTCCCACGAGCTGGAGTGCAGCCAGCAGCAGAATAATGCAGATGAACTTGAATGGAAAGACAGGATTGGGGACATTTCAGGAGGATTTCCATTCTCAGCTAAATGTCAGCACTCATTGAAATTCAAGCAGGTCAAATCATGTTCTCTAATGAGCCAAATGCAGATTGCTGCCATTGCCACAGCAGCACAAAGCTGTCCAGGCCCATCCTGTGCTCCATGTGGGATACCGAGTAAAAGACAGGCTCAATAAATTGTTAATGTATTCACTCTCCAGGCAGGTCAAATGGTAATTAACCTCATGCTCATTGCTGCTGCTTTGAGAGCTAACTCAGTATCTACCACACAGCTACAGTTTGATCTGATAACTCCCATACAGGGGAGGTGACAAAGGCATGCAGAGCATCACAGGAGCTGTGAAAGGAAGGGGTCAGGCAGAACAGGCACCTCTTTGAACAGGGTGGACCCAGCTGCAGGAAGCACTCTGCAGAGATGGATTGCTGTGGGCAGTGGGGCAGCCCAGGACAGATAGGGCAGTCCCTGCCATCACCTGTGCTCCCTAGAGCCCTGGCTTTGCAATGCCAGTCAGCCCTCCTGGTGTGAAGGTCCAGCTTCGCCTGATGGATGAGATGTTCACAGGTGGCTCTGCTAGTGAATGTAGATGCAAAATAAACCAATTCTTTCTCAAGCAGAGTTTCATTACTCCCATGGCAGCACTCCCACATCAGTTTTTCCTTTGGAGATCTTTTTTTCCAGAAAGATTGGACCTGCCAGTGTCTTTTCTGCAGTGCTGCTTCTCTCTGGCAGAGACATTAAGATCCATCAGCAATAAAAACAGGCTTAGTGCCATGCTTTGGTAGCATCCTTGATACTGCACTGTAAACTGGGAGAGAGAGGAAGGGTAACTTCCCCTCCAGGCAAAGCTATTTTCTCTGTCCTCTTTTGTGAGAAAGATTTCATATTTTTAAGGATGAGCTGATGGCAACTTCTGTTTGTGGAACAACCAGAGGCACCAAGAACATATTTCCCTCCTGCCTCAAACACAACACTGTAGACTTAGAAGTATTTTAGGGACCAAGGGAGGAGAATTTGCAGCCCTACCCCAGACTGACAAACTTAATGCTCTTTTTTCATTTGAATGTCTGTTGAAAAACTGCTTTCCTACCCTCTCTGCCAGATTAGGATTGGGAACTATAACTGTCCAGAAATGCAAAAGCTGTGGAACAGAGGACTTTTCCTACATAGGTCACTGTATCAGTAACACTGGCTTGACTGATTTTTCTGCTGACAAATTATAAACTTGAAGAGAATTGAACATTGAACTATAGTGCTGATCAACTTCAAAATCAGATAGACAAGCTAAATCTGGCCAAATGTTACCAAAGAATAGTTAACAGGAATAAATGTCAGTTAATCAGTCAGCAGTCAGCTAATATATGGAGTATGCCTGTTATAAACCATCCCATGTAATTGCAAAATATTCAACAGTACTGGAGTGATACTGGCACTGAATTTTCCTCAGTTTCTAACAGAAAGAGCTGCCTCTTTTAAAATTTGTGTACAGAACTGAATGGGCATATTAGATGTCTCTATGAATGCACCACAGGGTGAGGTACAGAGTAGCAAGGCCATTGCATGTATCCTACACTGGAAAAGATGAGGATTATCCTACAGCTGGAAAGGCCTCAGCTATATCTAAGCAAAGTACTTTGCTCTTACAGCAGCTTTTCCTCCTCTGTCCTGTAACCTGTTTTAGAAGATGCTTGCTATATTTCTTGTAAGAAATACCAGCATTCTGCTGGTTTTATCTTGCTGAATGGCTCTGCAAAGATAAAGGACTATATGCAGCAGGACCCTGCTTTCCTTTGGCTTGGACAAGCCCCTTGCTCTGCTGTCCCAGTTTACACAGGTCCTTGATGGAATGAAGATAGACACTATGCTTTAAACTAACACACAGTCCTTTTATGGTAACATGTTGGTGTTCAGACTGGCCAAACAAAAAAAGAGGAGAATGTGGGACTTGCTGCACTTTCATTTCCCATGTCTGGATTATAATGACTGCATCTTCCTTAGTGCTCAGGGCTTCTTTTGAATTGTTTCACTTCTAGTCTCCAAGGACTCAACAATGAAAAAATTAAGCAGTAAATTCAAGAGTTTAGCCCCAGTATTAGATACTGACAACATAAATTGCACTTGAGGGGACCAAATCTTGACCAAGACTGCAAACTGACTCTCAGGAACCTGTGGCACAGAGGTTTGGTCTGGATTATTTATCACCTGCAGTAACTTCCATAAAGAAGAGAAACCAAGTCTTGGAGTGGTTCGTGGTGGCTAATCAGTCATCTTCAAAACCACCACGTTGTAGTTCACTGGATGTTTGAAAAACAAAGTGTAGGAATAGAGAATATTTTTCAGCCAAGAAGCAAGTGGATTTTCCAGCCTTTCATTACCACCACAGGTAGCTTGTATATCCAGTATGCCACAACAAATAATGAGAATTGTGTATTTCCCATCTTCTCTGTGCAACATGGGTATTTCCTCTAATGTCTGAGACTTGACAATGGTCAAAATATGTTTAAAAAGCAGAGCAAAATTAGATCACGTGAGTTTACAGTAAAGTTTAACACATGACCCTACTGCAAGCAATGGCTCTGGGCTGCAGAATGCATCTCGGCGTGTTTCACACAGGGAAGGAGCCCCGGCCAGCCACGGAGATCAGCAGGGCTCCCGCCCTCCCTTCACATCGGTTCCAGTGAAGAGCAATACTGGTGTTCTGAGGCCACCTACTGTTTCCTCTCAACACCTGCACGTCAATCTGTAGGATACTGGTCCCAGGGCGCAGCCCTTTCTTAACGACCAGGAAGTATTCCTGAGAGTCCTTAAGGAAGTCAAGATACACAAGAAGCAGAACTTGCCCTACTTCAATTGCCATTGCTCTATATGCATAATCATCACCAGGTTGTTAATATAATTTTTCACGAAAAGTAAGTATTGCCATCTTGATAATTTTTTTACTTCATCAACATCTTCTGCAGCCTCTGTAAGAATACCATTAAAAGTGCCAGTTCCACTTTCAAGGACTCGGGAGGAGTCTAGATGCACAGAGTGAAATCCTGGCTCCACTGACTCACAAGCAATTATTCCCCTTTGCATCAATAGAGCTAAGTTAGGGCTTTTCTCTCTCTCAGTTCATCATAACAGGAATTTGCTGATCCCATGCTGTTAAATCCATCTGCTGCCTCGAGCTTTGGTTTGAAGCACAATGAATAAAAGAAGGAAAGGAAAAAGGAGGAGGAGAATCAGAAGCTGTTATCCACAAAATGTCCCAGACTGAAAGCCTCAAGCTGAGCCTGTGGAGGCCAACCACTGCAGTACAAATGGAAAGAGAGCTGAAACTCCAGGCACTACAATCTTCTGCCTACTACTAATAGCAGGATTCAGCTGACTCTGTTGCACAGGAACTCCCTTCCATTTACACGTTTGTAACACATTATCAGCTGCCATGTAGGCATGGACTCCCACTTGTAACACACATCCCACTTTTCTTCCTGTTAAACATGGCCAGTTGGATGCTCACCTCTTTCAGTCTCATCTAGCAAGCAATGGGACATTCAGGTCTGCTAACACTAGTCCCTCTCACCACCATTTGGCTTATAAAGGCTTCAATCAATCAATCAGTCAACCAATTAATCAATAAATCAAGGCATCAGTGGCTTTTTTTTTAATTTTTGTTTTTTAATCAGTCCTATACCACTAAAACTTTCTTCTATCCAAATCATATTCTTCAGAGACCTGTTTGAATCTGTTTTCCCAAAGTTATCTCTCCTCAGTTTGCAGTACCTCACTGGCTGGCTGTACCCTGAGTGGACAGCAGCTACAGTTGTCCAAAACCACTGCTGCTGGATGCAAAACCTAAGAAAGAAGTTGCCTGGAATGTTCCACAGAGCTGCAATCACCCATCTCCAAGGCAGGTAAGAACAACTTGAAGAACATGTAGCCTGATATGCTTTTAAACCTATACAAAATAATATAAATATATAAAATAATGTACAAAGTAATTATTTTAAGGTTCATTGTAATGACTAACCGTATTTACTGAAGTCCAAGAAAGTAATTTTTAGGGGCTGAAAATCTTAAGTTCTTTGCTGATTTCCTCACTGATTGTTAAAGAATACCTTAATATTTAGTATGATGATGTAAGAGGTGGTGGTTGGGTGGTTGGGTACTTTGATGTATGCCCTCCCTTTCCTCACCACCAGTGCAAACTAATTAGTAGTAGCTTACCTTGAATTACTTTTCTAAGTTAAAATTACTACAACTTTCTTATCTAAATCAGCCCTAATAACTCACAGGGCCATGCTGAATTCAGAAAATGAAGTAATTTCTGAAATGAAAGTTAAATGCTATCTGGATACCAGCAACCATAACCTGATTACTCTGAACCTGTGAGGAGAGAAATGGCCCCAATGGTCCCAAATGCATATTTTGTGTTTCATATGATCAGGTTTTTCATGTCTAAGGAAAATTACTAGTGAAATAAAGCAAGGGAAAAGTGTAGCCACAAGAAAGCAGATGAAAAGGAAGATTTTGTTAGGTTAGAGCTATACTGCAGAATGAGGCAGTGCTCAGAGGAGGCAGAGGAAGTGACAGTTTGGTGGCTTAGGACGTGTGCTCTTCCACTGTGAGCACCAAATCTAATACATCTTCATGTAAAACAAATCGGTCAACCATAACCTTGCACTGTGCTCGCATGTGCAGTTAATGATTTGATCCCTTAAATAAGGACAGTAAAATCCCACAGTGTTGGGCTCAAGTCCCTTCTTTAGCAAAGACATCAGCCAGTGAACATGAACACAGACACTGATGAAAAATAAAAATAGGAAAACAGGGAAATAGTACTATGTAAAAGGTAAATTATACATAACACCAAGGAAATGAAAGGAAAAAATGTAATGGTGCTAGTAGTAAGGAGCTCTAGCAATCGCAAAGTCTGGTTTTTAGGTGGAGGTGGCGTAATGCTGGTGTACAGAAGGCTCTGAAATGTTAAGTACCATTTCCATTCCAGTCCAGTTCTATTTCTGTTTCTGTTCTATTGCTAAAGGTAATGATATCTATTACTTGAGCTCTTTAGAGCGTTTGACTTGCTTTTGCATTCCTGTTAAAAATCAGGATTGCTCTGCAGAGCACAAACTGAATGAATTAAGCCATTGGCGCAGTTACATCCATGTCACCTTTTCAAAGCCAACACAGTTAAAACTGCTGGAGACCATTCCTCTTACTTATCCACTTCTATACAGCCACAGTGCCACTTACAGGCAGCATGTAAGCCTTGTGTCCAATGTCCACGCTGCTTAAAGGCAGTCTGAGAGGAAACTATGTACCCTTTTCATCAATTTTGGCAGCAGACAATGTGAGGTCCCTCCAGGCAGGACTAGCAATATCCCCCAAGATTTATGTCATGACCACCCTTGGCATGGATCCATGAAAGCAAGCAGATTGCAGTGCAGAATCAAAAAGAGGGTTGGCTCACACTCTGTGTAAAGGTCTTAAAGAGAAAACATGAAATGTTGGAAACATGGATGACGTCTGAAACATTGGTATGATCAGGTGTAAGCCCACTGAGACAGTTTAAGCCATTAAACTGCTGCATCCAGTCTCCGAACTCACTGAAGACCATCAAACTGCTGATCAGCATAGTCATCACTAACAAGTATGTGCAGACAGAATGACTGATCAGGACTTCTCAGCATCCTCAGTCCATCCAAGCTGTGTTTTAAAGTAGCCAACAGCAAAGTTGCACATGCAAGTGTATGGTAAGATCATATGGAGGACACAGAATGGGAGAGTAAGCCTCAAGAAGCAGCAGTTGTGAAAGTTTTACAGCCTGTGTTAAATGAACAGATGTGGTGGTACAAAGAACTGGTATCATGCCTGAATCTATAATCAGGGCAATAATTAGTGAATATAGTCAGACAGCGTTTCCTTATAATTGGGATAGATAAACCCAGTGCTGGAGTATTGAATACCTTTGTTTGTTTGTTTGTTTTTTAAATCTGTAGATAATCAATAAAGAGCCACAGACATATTTGAGGGCAGAAGGAAATTCTTCTGTGAGATGAAATTAATGGGCTTAGTGTGTTTAGTTTGTTAAAACAAAACCTGACAAATATTACTTGTTTCCAATCTATGAGACTACCACAAACTTGCATACTGAACACTAAAGAATTAGAGAGAAAGGAACAAGAAACAAATCCAGAAGATGGAAATGATCATTCTCAAATGAGGAATTAGGCAGAACTTTTTCTAATGGAAGCAATTAACCATCAAGAGAAGGAATGGGCTCTATGTTCCCTGATATCTTCATGTTTGGAGTGGGTACCAGCCTGGAAGGTTTCCTTTCACCCAGCACAAGGCTTGTCCATGCACACCTGGGTGAAACGCAGTGGCCTGTGTTAGGCAGGGCTTAGTGAATCACTCAGTATTTTGCTTTATACCCCTACAGTTGTGTCTTCTCTTGCCTCCATCTGCAGCTTGCCTGTGTAAATACTTCCTATAGGAAACCTGAGCACTTCAGACTAGTCATCATTATTTAGCCTCTCCACAGGCCCTCTCCTTGAGTGCAGGCTGCAGTGATCCATTCAGAGATTAGGATACAGCTAACAGACAACCCTCTTCTCCTGTCTTATGCTGATCTGGCATACATCTTTCACATGTTACAAATGTACTGTGCAAGCATTCCTGCAGACCTAAAAGGAAGAGAAATTGTAGCTGGTGTATGTTCATATCTTCTCTCTTTTCTCCAATGGGAGGAGAATTTCCCCTGGTTTTATTCACTCTGTTAGCCCCAGAAGGAAGGTAGAGAGAATGTTGCACCAATTAACATATTTAAATGTTTATACAAGCGTAACAGAAATTATATGTACATACAGCCACATATTTTAAGTATATCTGTAACAGAATGTCCAAATCAACTGCAATATGTGAAGTTTTGTTATCAGCCAAAATTTTTTAACAACCCATGAAATAATGATAAAGTTCCATAATTGTGAATTCTATCCCTTGAAAATCACCTTGTGACTCATGGATGTTGTCAAGTTATGCAAAGTTCACAAGACAGCTGGTCTAGCCAGTGATTTCCGTTTTTAATTTCTTAGTGGTTTGCCTATGAAGATTCCTTATATCAAGTACTGACATAAGAACAACTGATGTTAATGAGAAATAAGTAACATCTCCTCATAATTAATACTCCCCAGTCATATGCAATAGCACAGGCAACAATCAGGTTGACGTTTGCTTCAAACCATTTCCAAACATTTTCACCTACTATAGTTACATCTACAGAACAAATCTACTACCTATGTACAGCATGTGTGCTATTTTACTGAAGACAGTGCTAAACTAAGGGGAAAAAAAATGCTTAGCATTAGTTGTCAGTTTACTGTGCCCTTGTTTATGTTTTCATCGTTTTAGTCTCTACTATAGTAAGTTTAGAGTTAAAAATAACTTTGGACGCCAGTTCTTCCCCAAGGAGGAGTACTGACAAGAAATCTCACTTGTTTCTCAATTTGCTTCTTTTTCAGAACATTTCCTGGGAAATGTTCATATGTAGTGCGTTTCTATATACACACCGTGGCCTTTCAATATATGCAATGGGCTTACAAGGAAGATGGAGAGAGACACTTTACCAGGGCCTGTAGTGACAGGACAAGGGGTAATGGTTTTAAACTGAAAGGGGGTAGATTTAGATTTGACATAAGGAAGAAATTTTCTGCAAAGAAGGTGGTGAGACACTGGAATAAGTAGTCCAGAGAATCTGTGGATACCCCATCATTGGAAGTGTTTGAGGTGAAGCTGTAAGGGACCTACTCTGCCCATGGCATGTGGTTTAGACTAGATGATGTTTAAAGGTCTCTTCCAACCAAATCCATTCTATGATTCTTTGTTTCTAATGTAAAGCTGGGAAAGAAAATGAGAGTCCAGGAGTCTGTGTGTATGAATAAACTGATGCAGACCACTTGAATACAGAGTAAAGAGACAGTGAGGCATTATTATCCTCTAAGAAAACAATTGTGTCTATAAATATGGGAGTGGACCCATTGATTCCTTCATACCTTTGGTTTTTGTCCAAGTTTATTTTGGCTTGAAAGTCGTATTTTTCTTAGAGTGCAACAAAGTTCCCTTTAAGATGAGTTGGCCAATTTGCATTCTGTGGTGATCACTAGAGCAGTTTCTTGCCCACCATTCGTATTTTAACAGTAGCCAAAACTGTTACACCAGTTACATCCTATACAACCCTTTTGACTTCAGAAAGACTATATATTAGTGCAAAAATTGGTCCAAATTTTGTAGTCTTCTTTCGGGAACATGTAACGTGCACTAGTACAAGACTAAAAGCACTTACTCAATAGAAGAAAAACCACCTAGACTCCTTAATAGCAATATGAATAAAATAAACCACTTGAAAAATCGGTGTCCTTGGATTTTCTTGCACAATTGAAAGTGCTGTTTTAAGTGGCATGATTCATAACTACTCAAATTCTGTAGTTTTACAAAGAACATTTATACATTAACTTGGAATATGGGTTGTTTAGAATGAATAAGTAGGGCTTAGGGTTATTTTCATTAGAACAGATCACATTAATTAGCCCTGGTATGGAGGGGAGGAGAAGTTTCTCCTGAATGCTCTACTCTGCAGTGCATTATTAATTTTCTCATTCGTTCCTTTTCAGCTCATTAGCTTTTAAATGTTACTGTTTAATGCTGAGGTGAAGCTGGAAGTATCTGTTCACTCTGCCATCCACTTCAAACCATCTCACAATCATTGTCATTTTGATTAATTTATATTGTAGTGGTACCCAATCTAGAGCAGGGTTGCTATTGCCGCAGTTTGTGGTGATATCAAAAATTAACTCTTTAAGAGAGCTTTCTTTCTGTACCATTTTAGAACATTTTAGGGTTAAAGTGAATTAAAGAATGAATTCAAACTTAAGTAACTTTCACTTTCTAAATGCTAGCAGAGGATGAGGGGAGAACAGACGTATGCAGTGGTAAGATTATGGCATACAATGACTGGTATCTGGAAAGAGAACTGAAGATTGGGAGATTTTTCCTCCAGGTAGAGTGTTGTAGTGTGTAACCCACAACTTAACGCTGCCTTTCTGCTCTGACTCACGGCCAAACAGTTGAAGTTTGACAGCTAAACTATTATTTGGAAAATGTTGGAAAAAAATATATAGTAGCAGTCTCATAAAATGTAATCAGCCTCACTGAAAATGTGACTTGGATGCACAAGGGAAAAAGCAATATCCTTACATACTTCAACAGTCTCACCTTGTGAGATGGAGGACCCTGACTTTTCATTCCTTTCCACTGACAACTAGTTGTTATAACACCAGGGCTTGGTTCACCAGGACCTTGAACCTCGTGCAGAGCTTTAGTCAACAAAAATGCCTTAAAATGCAACCAACCTGTGACACAATGGAGTTTTAAATTCAGTTGTTATGGGAATGCATACCTAAAGAAAGAACCAGGCAGTGAACATCTTAATTGTCCAAATGCTGGTATTTTAAATGAAATTTCACACCATAGTGCCCTATCGCCTATGGAAAATATATGTTAGCAGACAGGACTTGCACCAAGTAACTGTATCTTCTCCTTGTAGGCAGCAAGCTCAGGAAGGAAGGTTATTAAAAGATTAATGCCAGTATTGTGGACTAATATGCACAATACCAACTATCCCTACAGGACCTTTGAGCTGTTACCTTCATTTTCCAGGATACTCCTTTGATTAAGGAATTGCTAGGGTCACACGTTTGGAAGAGATCTCCCATATGAGCCCATACAACATTTTATGGCCTGAGGCTGTGAATAACTCTTTTTACACAATTCTTTTAGGTATACACCGTGCAATTAATGTAATAGAGCTCTAGTCAACTGATGTACAATTTCGTAGGTATAATTTCTTAACCTACCTGTAATTCTGCCTTTGTCAAAGAAAACTCCGTTAGGTACACTGCAGGAAGTGGCTACCTTCACCGCTGTGCTAAGGATGGAAAGTACCAAGAGCTGGTGTTTTATGAAGACAGTTGAAGCCTGTGTTTTCTGAGAGCATTGTGACCCTGCCTTTGTGTTAGAGTGTACTGGTGAAAGGACTAAACAGGACTAGACGGAAATATTTTCAGGCAGGTAAGGTTTCTCCCACACTGTGAAAAACATATGACTCACTTCATGCTAATCACACAGTATTTTTGTAGGAGTACGTCATAGCAATTTCTTCAGTTCTTGTCAGTAATTTACCTGCCTAATCAGGTGGGGCTGCTGAAAGGGAACTGAGAATCAGTAGATGTTGAAAGTCAGTGAAATCTGAAATGTGAACTTAATGATGAGACTCTTCAGTTTTACAGTTTCTCTCATGCCCCACCTTCCCTCACCTTCAATTCCCTTTTAGAAACCTCCAAATATTTTAATCCCTCCCTAACAGAGGTCTCTGAAGGGCTTCTCTGCCGCATTTATCTTGCTCACAAAGCATAAAGGGAAATATCTTTATGACTCTGCCCCAGACAATGTGTGGTGAAAGAAGTCCTGGATAGACGCCACTGTGCTGACCATCCTGTGCAGCACAGCAACCCTTTTCCCACCAAGACATAAACTTTACATGTGTTACAGTGTAGGGCAGTAGAAAGCTTATTTCAGTCTTGCTGAAATCTATGTGCAAGATCACAAAAACTTTATATTTTTTTGAAAAAGTGTTGGGAAGAGACATGCTGCTTTACTGGTCTTTACGTTTCCTTCCTTTCAATGTCTTCACCACAGCATTGCCACCAGCAAGTGCCATCTTTTCGATGCCTTGTTTGTTGCATAAAAATAAATAAGTTTATAAACTAACTTATCTCCTGCTTTCCTGATCCAAATCATCATGTCTGAGGTCCATTCTACATGCCATATTACACAAGTTGCCACAAAATCGATGCTTTACACCTTTTCCCTGAGATATCTGAAAGCTCCATAACTGCTCCTTTTGAGACCTGATGATTTGTCTCCTGAGTACCTGCAGCTTGGGGTGCTGCAGCATCTCAGCTCAGATCAACATCCCTGTTGATGGAAACAAACTTGGAAGTCTATTGCTGGAGACTTTCTTTACAGTTTTACAATCTGTACCTATTGTGATCCTCTCTGTTCATCTACAACTGCCTCAGCCTCATGGATCAATCTTGAGCCAAGCTATGTTTCCATCAAACATAACAGCTGGCTGCTGCCAGAAAGACGTCCCACTTCTCCCTCCTGGCTACACATTTTTTTTTCTGCTTGTTTTCTGCCAGCCAATTCTGGTGTTCCTTACACTTTTAATCATGTAGTGAAAACGCTGGATATACTTTTTGAAGTCTTAGCAAGACAGGTGGATCACAATATGTTCCAGTGAGCACACAGGCATTGTTCTCACTCACAAGTGAGAGTGCATGGTTTGGAGCAGAAGAGGGAGAAGTAAGACTTGCCTCATTTGGTGGATGTGATTGAATCAGGTCAACTGCCCTTGGACCTCTGCTGAATGTCTTGAAAGTGGTTTATGGGTTATCAACAGGGGCACCTTATTACGTGCCCTTGAGTCCACTACCTGGAGATAAATAGTAGTTAGTCACAAATCATCTCCGGATGCAGCCTCAGTAGGAACTGGAATGAAATGCAGAGATACAGAACTAGTAAAAACCTCAGGCAGTAACGCTGCATAATGTGGTACAAGGTGACATGGACTTGCTACTCTGTACCTGGTAACAGGACAGCCTTGCTTCCACCATGTTATGTACAAGCCAGGGTACCTTGCTTCCTTAGAGCGACTGCACATCTGTCTAGAAAGAAACTGGCCCCAAAGAACATAGCTGCAGAGGGAATTGGCTCCCACAAGTATATGATATCTGAGCAGATCCTCCATGCTGAGAAGATTGAGAACAGTAGTCTTGCTCACACCACGATACAGCCTTAGGAGGCTGTAAATATACTGTGATACTGACTTGCCAGCTAAAGTTCTGAAATGGATCCGAATGATGCCTCTCAGCTCAGTAGTTCAGGCACAGAATCATCCCCAAAGAGCTGTCCTACTCCCACTGAAGGGAAACTCCATTGATCTGCACTGGGGTTAACACACAGCACTGGAGTTAGGGCTCCTTGTGCCTCTGGCATAGTCTGAGTCATGTAACCCTCTTGGGCCATTAGATGACACTTGAAAAAGAAAACATTACACATATTATAATGTTTCAGGGAACAAAGTGTTCATTCATTTATAAATGCCTTTGTTAGCACAGTTCTTGAATAAGAATTATTCCCTTGCATGAAGACTTTTTTTTTTTTTTTTTATTGCAGTAATAGTTTTAGTGAATTTCACTCCAGCCTATTAGAAATTAAGAGTTTTCAGACTCTAGAAATTAAAAGTCCTGCAGGTTTATTTGAGAAATGCAGTGTGCTACACCCTAGAAAAAATAATGATCATGAATTCATACAGTTACTACTGTTACTGGTTAAAATAAATGGAGAAACACCATTTTACTTATAAGTTTAAACAGTGAGGGCATTTCTGTCTCAGCAGCTGATTCAAGACAGGTTAAAAAGGGATGCTGATGCAACAAAGACATGCAAGCCGTGTGTCTCTGAACTCTTTTCCAGATCAGAAAGACTCTTACTTTTAAATGTTCTCTTATACTCTTCCTGGAAATATCAGCTTGGTTTCTGAGTCAGCCAAGACCACCTGGTCTGATTTAATCACCAAAGGCAGCGCATCTCACAGAGAACTTCCACAGCACTGAAGGAGGTCAAACCCCTTCATCAGACCAATTACTGCAGCCACAGCTTCAGACTCTGGAAGGTGAGAGTCCATCTCAAAATCAACAATCTGGATGATTCTCCTCATTGCACAAAATAATAAACTACTTCCATACAATTCATACAACATAGTGTTTATAGTATCATTTAAGTGAGATGTCTCTGATGCAGTAAAACTTTGCACTTCCATAGCACTGGTATGAATTCCTCCCCTCTCCTTCTGCCCCCAGGTCAGTAATCTGGTTTTTGTTTTGTTTTGTGAAGTAACAAATTGCTGAATTAAAACAGGGAAAAGATGGTTTTTTTTCAGCTAGAGGGTCAAATGCACATAACATGTGTTTCCCAGGTTTTTCCTTTAGTGTGTGAAACAGGCATTCTTCCTATTTCCCATCACACCCTGTCTGAGTCTTGCCCAGATAACAGTAATTCCCAACCATGTCTTTCTCTTGATTTAGAAAAGAGAGATTGGAAGAACTCTACAGAAAGAAACTCTGCCTTTGTCATAGAGAGATGGAAATTTCTGGGTTGTACAGCTGACTGGGCATTTAAAAGGTTTGGCTCATCTTGCATTTGAACTGTGGTTTATTGGAGTTAATCGATGAACAATATCACAAAGAATGTGGCACGAAAATTCCTCCCTCTCTCTTTCTCTCAAGTTCTTTTCTCCAGTTTTTGCTCATTTATCTTTTGTTATATGGAAGAGTCATCAGATATATGTACTCTGAATCAAGGTTTATGTGAGTCATCACATTAGCCACACTACATGGTAGTAGTGGAGGTGGAAAAAGAAAAGTGGAAGAGAAAACTTGAGAAACTGGAGCAGAAGGTAAAAACCCAGAGGCACCTCAAATTCTCCAGAAATGCTGCCAGCTGGAAATATCACTGGCAAGAATTTTGTCTATTCATGAATGCAAGTGGACCTTCTGGAAAGGAAGACATGTGAAAGGTAGCTATTTTTATTTTAATTTTAGTGTGTTAGACACACTAGATTTAATAGCTATATTTATGTGAGGAAGAGTATGACAGCTAGGTATTCACAGATATTTGAAGGGTACTGTGCTCTGAGGAAGAATGATGTATTTGAAAGATACTGGCTTGATAAGAAAAGCCAAAAGAAAGGGAGAAACTGTTGCATCATTTATAATGGATTTGAGATTGCAGAGCTGAAAATGCAGTTTTGGATATTTTGCAGAATCTGAGCCCATAAGGGGTATCAGGGACTCCGTAGAGACACAGAACTGCTAAAGTTCCTTTTTTAAGCTGAGGAAAAGCAATCAGAATTTGTCAGGCTGTGAAAAATAGCTGTTCAGAAAGAAAACACAGTAGTGTGTAGTGGACTGCAAGATCAGCAAGATCCTACAGAATGTGCAAAGGAAAAACAAAACCACGTACCCTAAGATAGGACTTGCAAACTACAAGTTGAATACACCTGCAAAGAGAACCATGATAAACAAAGTGAGAGTTTATTTTGAGGAGAGCCAGCATGCCTGTGGGAAGCAGCAATTTTGCAAAAACCTTCAAAAAAGAAAAGAATATACTTAAAGGATTCCTAGTCTACTTAGAGAAACAGAAATGTTTGTGAGAGCTGTTCAAGGTACAGGTACATCAAGTGCATAGATAATACTTTGAGTATAAATGAAGCTTTTGTAAATAGGCTGCTGAGGCTCAGATATATGGGGTGCTGAGCAGAGAAAATTGCGTCTGTTGGAACAAAGAAAGAAACTTCATATCTTACAATGGGAAATGGTTCTTTGTGACTGTAAGGCTCCTAGGTGTTACTTAAAAAAAAAAAAAAAAAGGTCAAAGTTTGAAATTCTTGGCTAGGAACAGTCTCCCTCAACTTGAGGAGTCTGCAATGTAGTCTTCTACACCTGAGCTAAGCTGTTGGGTCCCCTTCCATGAAAACGAGAGGAACAAAAACTTTTGTAATTCAACCAATACATTTATTTTATCAGGATATAGTGAATTTTGCACTCAGATCACCTATTTCTCTCTCACTGCTCAGTCACTGAAGGAGGCCTGGCACAAGGATAAGACACCTGAAGTCTGATAAAACACACTGAAGATCTCAATGACAGAGTTTGTGCTTTAGAATGGCTGGAGCCCAGAAGGTTGCAATCACCTTGTCTTCTGTTTCCAGCAGCTTGCTGCCCCACATATAGATATTCTTAGGGAAACTTTGCATTGTGTGTCCAACTTCAGGTTTGTTTTTATCCACTAAGGAAGAAAACCAACCATCTCCATGTTCAAAGATAATGGTGGGTTGAACAGGCCATCTCCTGTATGAAGATGCATTTACTAGCAATGTAGAGAAGGGCTACCACTTCTGGTAATGAGAGATGATCATCACAGTCTGGTTACTGTCCTTGGGCTGTCTGAAGTCTGATCTGAAGGTACTTGGTATTGCAAGTGAGTGGAACATCAAAACACAGATGTTCCCTCTCCTCCTCCCAAACCAGCAAAGGCAGCAAGTGCACCAGTGAAGAACCCAAGTGAGCAGCTGTTGTCTGAGGAATCACACTGATCTCCTAAGCCCCCATACAATTTAGCACAGATGTACCTGTGGAGGGCTGCTGCCTCACCCCCGGGATGTGCTGTGCATAAAGTCCAGTAAGGAGATCGTGGACTTCTATCAGCAGATACGTATCTAGGCTTTGAGGGGCAGCTAACTCAGGCTGGACAGTTTCATGGTTGGCTCGTCATGCTCATTTCTTGAGTTTGGCTGCTCCTTCACTCCAGTTGCTTATCTAAGGCAGATAAACCTGCCTTGTCAGTACTGTTTGCCTCCACACAAATGTTTTGAGTACTGAATTAATTCAAGGTATAAAATGAGAGCAGCAGTCATCCAACTTGACAGTCACATGAATGATTACTCATACTGCCAAATGGGTTATAAATTAACTTGCTTTTCTGGAGTGTATAGAGTTGTTTGTATTTCCTGGGAAGGTTGGTTTTGCAGTTCAGGGTAAAAAAGATCTTGTGCTTGGGAGTACACAATAGGGCTGCTTCTTGTGGGATGCTTTGCATTTTTCGGAGTAAAGCTGACAAGGAAGGATTTATAGTGTTGGAAAAGATGAGTTTTCCTAACATCTATAAACTGGTAAGTCTGTTTCTGATAACAGGTTATAATAAATCACCACATCAAGAGTAGGACCAGCCGTTTTTATAGTCTGTTATATTTTTGAGAGAAATGGTATTCCACTGCCCCAAGTAACAACCTTCCAATCACCTTTTCTGTGACTGTTGGTCTCCCAGACTGGATGAATTTTGGACATGCCAGATACAAAATTGGAATTATCCTATTGTTACTAATCTTTTCAGTAAACACGTTTTTGTGGATTTTACTATCCAGAGATACAGAGTGACACTGTCATTCAGTAAAGGTCTCCTCCATTAACCAGGTATTTAGAAGTGCACTAGTGGGAAGGGTAGATAGCAGCTCTGCTGCTCCACTCAGCAAGGCTTGAACAGGCTGTGCTTGCAGGACTAGTGTTGGTTGGAAGCAATCGCTGCAGGTTTCCTCTCTAATCTCCTGCTTGTGAGATCACCAGGATTAAAGCAGTGTGGCTTCACTAGCTGACTTGAAAAACCTGCAAGAGTGGAGAATTTTCAGCCTTCTTGGAGAACCTGTTCCAGTGTTGGTGAAAAGACTGCCTCTTATCTCCCATATTCGAGTCTGTGATTGTTGCTATTTTTCATATATGGTCTTCTATTACTGAAAGGAGTTTCTGTCTCCCCTTCACACTGTATAGGCTGCAATTAGGTCACTCTTTAACCTCCTCTTCACTGCACCAAACAAGCTGAGCTCTCTTAACATCTCCTTGTTGTAATTCTAGGTACTGACCATCTTTATAGCTATCCTTTGGACTCTTCCCAATTTCTCCATATCCCTCTTGGTCTGGAAGACCCAAAAATGGACTCAGTTTTATGAGGTTTGGTTTCACCAGGGACAAATAGAGGAGACTTGTACCTGCCTTTGGTCTGTTGGCTTTGCTCTTCCATACATAACACTGCTATGCAGTTTATCATATTAGTGAGGAGAGCATGCGCTAGGCTGATATTGAGCCTTGTGTCCACCAAAACTCTCAGGTCTTGTACAACAGTTAACAAGTCCATTCCCTGTGTCTATTCATGTTTGTAACAGTGAAGTTACACTACCTCAGGTGGAGCACTTGACATTTCTCATTGAACTTCTTGACATTTCTATTGGTCCCATCCCTGAATTTACCAAGGTCCTCCTGAATTGAAGGTCTGTTGCTTTGCATATCAGATGTCTCCAGTTTAACTTAATGCACAAATTAGTTGAGGGTCTGTTCTGCCTCACCACCAAGATAATTGATGGACATAATCAACCCCTGATATATTCCATTCATTACTCGCTGCCCATGGGGCACTGAGCCACTGATTATTGTCCTCTGATTCTGTCAGCCCAGCCAGTTTTTAACACACCAAATAACCCGTTCATCCAGCCTGTGGTTTGATAACACACTCACAGGCAAAGCCCAAGCAGAGCCTGGCAGACACAGCGAGCTAGGGACCATTCCCAATAAGCTCTGGAGGCAGGAAATAATTGCATACTAGTTGGGCATAGCATTAGACATTCACATTTTGAGTGTGTTATTTGAAAGGAAAAACTGTTTCAAAAATAAGGAAAAAAAAGCATAAAATATTTACGGATATAGCAGTTTCTTTATTAAGGGCAGTTTTGAAGGATGAAGATACTGTGCTTTAATGAAATATTTCATTTAAACAGGAATTCAATACAGTTTTATATTTCACATGAGATCAGACTAAAAGTTTTCAAGGGTTTCCTGAAAATATTTTTTTTTCCCCAGCAACCTTTACCTTAACTATTAGGGTTCATTCTCCTAAGAAGCCCCAGAGCAGGGTAAGGAGATACCAGGTATCTCTTTTTTTTTTCCTTCATGTCACTGCCTATAACTCTGTTCTAGGGAGAAACTGTTAAGAAGCTGCTGTTTCTGTCTCAAAAATGATTCAGCATGTAGAAAAAAATTACTAGCTTTAAATTGAATGATAATTCAAAATCTAAAATTTTCTTTGTGAATAGAAATTACGACAATATTTTGGTTTAAGTCTTCTCAGTCATCTAGAGGGTTTTAAGCACATTTAAATCTTAATTTTAACTTTAATTCAAAATGTTCATGACTCAAATTAAACCTCCAAAGGAAAAGCTATTTTTACCTGAAGAAAACCAAATCCAACAACGTTGAAATTAGACATTCAGACACTTTGCATTGCCTAGACCTTTTTCTACAAGAAAAAAGAAGTTTTACTTCACGGAATGGTCATTTATTGAGAGAAATACAATAATTTTATAGCAATTCTTCTTTGCTTTCATGACCAAAATACTGTGTGTTTTCTCCAACATTAACCATCTCAATCGTGTTAGTAGAGAGGATGGCATCATGCTCACCAGAGAAGAACATGATTAATCTAACTTCCCCATCAGTGTCTCAGGAATCAGCAACTGGATATTTTGGCTCAGTCCCAGTAGAAAAGACTGCAATATCATTGAAGCTTATGATAAAAATTTTATTCATTATCTGTGCAGCATCATGTCCAAATGCGCTTTACTCTTGGTTGAGGACTTGAAGCAGAAGTATGATAGTAAATGATAATGATTAATTGGAAAGGAAGGAAAGCAGAAATGCAAAATTTGGGCCTATGGGATCTCTCTCTTACTGTATTACACCAATGGAGGTGATTATCTGCCATGCATATTTTTCAGGGGATAAAATGTAACAGTATTTAGATAAATAAATCTAAATTGTAAAGGGTAAGTCTTGTACCATCTTGTGTTGGTTACCAGCACCTTTCAAAATACATGGATGTCTTGGGAGTGTCTGAGGGAGAGGTAGTTCATTTTAAAAGGAAAAGTTTTTATCCCAAAAATGTCTTTTGAAAATCCAAAACATTCATGAAACAAAGTTTTTTTGAAAGTGTCACGTTTTTTACAAAGGGGTTCATCAAAGGACAGCTTCTGCCTGTACATTTTTCCTCCAACAGATACAATCCACAGTAGCTGTGCCAGTTTAGGTAAGATATTTGCAAGTGAATTGGTGCAAATATTGTGCGTTCACAACTGCTCAGAGCTAAGAAGTCATATGGGAATAGCTATTTCAGTGTAACTGCTCCTGAAGAACCATCTGCATAAAGATGTTTACTTGGGAATAAGTATTCAAGCATGAAATAGGTACTGTGCTTTACCTTTATAACATAGATTAATCTGACTTTATTGCTAGATGTAGATGGACACTATAAAATTCTTGTTTTCCATCCAAAGGTTGAATATAGAGTGGAGATACAGCTGATGAATTTAGTGAGAAAAGCAAAGCTTTCCCTTAACCTAAGCTGCTGCATCACGTACCTCCTGTAGCTTGTCCTTAGCTCAAATGTAACGTGGTGAGTAAACCTTTAAAGTCCCTGCAGGCCTTACCTCAGGTTTTAGTCACTGCAAGATCTTGGCCATTTCTGCTTTGAACCATCTAGTGGTCTGGGCAACAATATTGTCCCTTTTCTGGAGCATGTGCTACAGTCTTAGGGTAGAGTTCCAAAGCATTTTTTTTGCCAGGTTCAGCATCCTGAAAAAAAAAAAAAATTGTTTCCCTTGCTTTGTTTTAACCCCAAACCAAACAATACCACAGACCCTCCCTTTTCTGGCTCTCTTGGCGCAGCTGGGGGAGAAGGGAATTGTGATGAAAAGGAGACTACACCATGAATGAGGGGAGGTTTGAAATTAGTAGGAACACTCATTTTAACTCCTAAAATCTTTAAAACCTTTTTACCACTTCGGTCAAGGAATTTCCATGTTCCCTAGACAGCAGATGCTGCTGCTGTACATGCCTCATTGCTTTTAGCCCCAAGAAAGGAAAATGGACCCATTAGTAGAATGTTATATCAGTTTTATTAGATTGTTATTGAAGAACATTAGAAAATATTAATTTCTTTTTATGGTTCTGTTTTTTTAAAGATGCTTTCTATTTTATCTAACAAGGATCATTAACACTAAGAGAACAGTTTTGTTTTCTTGCACATGTTGCTACACAAATCATAACATTTCAGGTATATTACACAGAAAATTTTAAAATTAAAGACCTCACCTTTAAAAACTCACAGTATCCTCATCATTATACATGTCAAAATTTTGATATTTTACTACAAAAAATATGAACTGAGTATATTATTCTGGAAATTGCACCATGAAGAATGGTGAAGTCATTTACATAGTAGTGTACTGCTTGCCAGCAATAAAGATACCTGCACTAGTTCCTGTGTGCTGGTGAAAAAATAAAGTGGGAATACTAATATAGGCTTATGCTAACATAAAATGTGCCGTCAGACATTATGCTTCACAGGAGATAAGCCTCTTTCTACTCTTCCGGACTGCTGTTAACCTTGTCTTGCAGAACTAGCCCATTTGTCCCCATCTTTTCTTGCATTTACCACAGAGGTCACATTACATTACATTACTCACCTAGGGAAGAGTGGTAGAAGTCGCCCTGGTATTTAGGGCAAGGAAGGGATGTAAACAGAGGTGAGTGGACACTTTATGAGGAGAAAGAGCCTACTCTAGGCACACGTGTACCAGCCTGTCACTTCTGTGCGTGAGTAAAAGAACCATAATTGGTAGCACTTTATAAAATGGACTGTTTTCCATTCTGTCTTCAGCTGCAGAGACATTAATTTCCTGAAGCTGCAATGATGTCACAGGCCTTTGTGCTTAGGTGAGAATGAACTGCTCCAAAGGTCAGGGTCTCCAGGGAGAGTACTGCCTCTCTCCATTTTCCCTTTTCAAGCATGCAGAAGTCATATGCATATTATTGCTGTCCCTGCATTCCCTCCCCACTACTGGCTGCTTCTCACGCTGCCTGCAAGTTTGCCAGTCTCTGTACAGGCTCCCACATCATCACCAGGAGACCCAAAAGTCCTTTAGCTGAAGAGGACTGTGCTTTAGTAAACTCCCAAAGGATACAGGTTTTTTTTTCAAACTGTACCCCAGAAACCTGTGAAGAGATCTGGGGGTGTCTCTCAACCTTCAGAAAAACAAGCAGCAGGGAGTTAAAGAGAAACATGGATGGGGAGAAAATCTTTCTGTTACAGCATGAACAGCCAGAAAGGGAACACAGTGAGAAATCTGAGCTAATAGCTGGTAGATGACTGACTGTTAGTCCTTACTGTAGCCAAGGTCAAAACCACCGCCCAATTCACCAAGAGAATTAATTACTAGTGAGGGCTTTTCCCCTGGTGCAGTAGCTCTGCTGAATACAATAGTAGAGGCTGGCTTAAGCCCTAGTTTCTTATTGCTCATCCCCAGGTTCCCCTTCTCATTTTGTGAGAGTGGCAATTGCCTCATTGAGTAGTCACTCCCTGCCCAGCCAATGTGGAAGCCCAGGACCCCACACCTACCATAACATGGGAAAGGGCCAGCACAAATGCCCTGTTGAGCAGTCCAGGTGCCTTCCCAAGCTCCTCTAACAATGTACCCGGTTTTTCAGTGTAGGTGTGCGCACAGTCGGCTTTCTTTCTCTGAGTGGGCTATTGTGCATGCTCATGAGGTGACCTGACCTTTGCTAAAGAGATCTGAGCACTGTGTTTGCCGGGGGACACATGGTGACACACTATTTTTACTCAGTGCTATGTTTAGTTTCTTTCTGTCCATGGACGCATAAAAGAAAGGGAACTCATGGATTTGACTGATGTGCTTGATAATTCTTTTCAACTAGAGCTCACCAAAACCAAACAAAACCTCCCCATAGTCCCTACTGGTAAACATGCCTCCATGTCTGTGTTGTCCCCATTGCCCAGCCCCAGTGCTGCTGGGGTGCTGGCAGTCCGTGCAGGAGCAGGCATCAGACCCAGCTCTCGCTTGTCAGGGTCCATGGATACTTTCGGATACTGCTGGCACATTCTCACACTTTGCTGCATTTCCATCAGCTTTCTTCAGGCACTGGCAACCACAGCAGCTGTTGTGTGCTGAGTGCTGCTGACAAAATCTTCCAACTTGCTAGCACTTTGGTAAATACTGCTTTTGGTGGAAACAAAGACACAAACAGAAACCTGGGGGGTGGGTTGCAGATACAGCTGTTCCCTTTTAGCAGAGGGCACAGAAGAAGAAGCTCTTGTCAGCGAGTGCACTACAGACTGTTAGAACCTCAGGCTGAGCCACCAAGCACCCCTTTGGCAAGAGTCCCCACATCACTGATAGATACCTTCATGTCTCAGCCCCAAATGAGTCACAGAAACAAAGGAGAAGTGAGGGCTGCCAGCACCCATGTTTAAACAAAGGCAACAGCAAACCAAGTAGGGGGTTAGAGGCAAGAAGAACAAGTGAGTGCCAGCAAAAGAAGGAATGTGTAGAGAGATGGAGCTAGAGACCCAGGCCATACTGCCTCCTTCTGTCCCTTTAGTCAGACACCCTACCTCTTCACAGCTGGCTTTTCTGTCTCTGGCTCTGCAAGATGGGTTGAAGAGCTCTAGGGGATTAGGAAAAGTTCAATGAATACATCAGTCCAGGCCAGGTTTTCCCTCTGTGTTTTTTTCATAGCTTTTGAAATCAAAACCCTCATCAGAAGACAGGAGTTTTAGGTTAAGATGATGTACAGAGGGACGCCTGCTGGAAAATAACAGTTGCTAAGGAACTGATATTTTAATGAATCTGTGAGCTGCTGACAACAGGATTGCTCAGCCTCTTCTATAAACCATGTGTTGTCTACAGCAGACATCCTATTAGCAGATAAAATCCACACTTGCCTGATGAACTGGATTAGAAATCTAATACAGAAAGACAGGCTTCCAAGACTGCATTAAAAGTTAACTGCAATTGTCCACTCCTCGAGCCCATGTGGAAAAAGAGAAGCAGGACAAGAAAAGATGTGAGACCGTAGTTTTCTGTCCCTGAATGTGGTGGTTTCAGAGGTCTACTCACAAGGCATATAGGGATGCCTGACTCAGAGCCATTCATGGAAGCCCTGCAGAAGTAGTGAAGTGCCACAGCCTTTATCAGGAAAACAGTTACCAATAAGCATGAAGTTTCTTCTCTGAGGGACCCACAGGGCCCATCTTCTAGCCCAAGTGGAGCAGCTCGGCTGCTTTTTCCTGCTTAGGATTCTCTTAGGATTTCCTGCTTAGGATTTTCCTGCTCAGGATTAGCCAGCAATAATAAGCCTTGTGGCTGAGACCTCAGCTGTGGAGTTGTCAGGCTGTTCTTTCTTAGTTCTTTGTGGATGTGACACATCCTGAGGCTGCAGCAAAGCTCCGCGGTCCTTACACAAGTGGAGAGTCCGTAGCATTTCACTCTTCACCCTGGGAGAGCTGCTTCTAATAACAATTACCATTGACCACCTGTGATCCTTCCACGCCCTGATGACGACCTCTCAGTCTGAGTGTACTTGGTGGTCCTCCATGCCTAAGTTTGTATCTTGCTTTTCTTGTGGGTCTTGGGAAGGCATTTGAGCACCGAAGCAATGAAACGAGCCTTGTGCGGTAACATGGATGAGGGTATGGCTGCTCATCATATGAAGTTCACATCCACTACATAGAGTCCCATCTGGCAAGACAGACCTAAAAAGAAGTTCATGATGAATAATTCATTTTCCTGCCCCAGATCAGACTCACCATTATGACACTATCTGTTATGTGTTTGCTCAACTCTGTTCTTGTAAAGATTGGAATGACAGAGATCCACTGCTTCATTCTTCTTCCTCTGCTGAATATTTCCTTAATATCTAACTCCAAATCTTTTGCAAATTCTAAGTCCTTGGGACATTCTCAGAACATAAGCTTTCTATCTTTCCTTGAGCACATGTTGATGGAAAATAGTTATATTATAATGAAACAAAACAAACCCATACAAATTAAAAAACAAAGCCTGAAGGGCAGAGCACTGGGTATGGTATGAGCCTCCAGGCAATGTGTCAAAAGTGAAGCATTTTTCTGTTTCCAGGTGGAGGCAGTGGATTTCTCATTGTTTCAGGTTCCCTCAAGAAAAAGAAAAGACAAATAGCATTTACAGTAAGAACAAGAGTCTCATGCAGGAGTAAACAAAATGTGCATTTTTTCTTGGAGGAGTCATTTCATCCTGGCAGAGTTTCTAAACTTATTCTGGGAGATCCTTTTCTTGTCTGCCACAATCAGCATTAATCTGTGTATGTCTGTGTCTCCTTGTCTGCTGCAAGTACTCCTGGGGTTACACACTTGAATGTAAGGTTATGTCTTGCATTAACTGTCACACTATTATCAAGGCCTCCGAAGTGAGATTTCTCCTTTCAGAAGTATCATCGCAGGGTATTTATTTTGCTTTTCACCATGTTCTTTAATAGACCTTCAGCAATTGTAACTGCCAATGCAGGCTTACCAAACAGGAGTTACAGTTTGTACAGTTTATGAAGATAAGTTCTAGTTTTCTTTTTCTTCTTAACTTGATAACAATGACATTTCCTTGACAGGGACATATTTACTATGGAGGCTTATTGTGATCTATGCCACAAGATTTATTTTTTTTCCAGATAGTCTTATCTTCAGTGCTTTTAACACGCTGAGATCTGCTGACTTTCATATTTCTAAGAGCAGGGCCTCTGTCCCCAGCACAATGGCATCTCCTCAGATGCACCATATGTCTTTGGTTAGTGTGTCACCGCTTCCCTGCTATGTAAGATGTCTACATGTGAGGAGGTAATGGTGTGAATCTTGCCTTCTCAGGTAGCAGTGGCTTCTTGGGGTCTCCAAGAGTCCTGGATGTCATTCTGTGAGTACCTGCATTTACTGCAATAGATACAAGGACTCTCTGTCTTGCTTTTACCTGGAAAGAGGGTCAGATCATAGATCCCAAGAGAGAAGATCAGCAATATTTCAGTGGTGAATTCTAGCAAAGCTTCTTGGCTCAGGAACTGCTCATCTCCTGACTTACCACTGAAACAAAGTTCGTCTATTCACAGGCAGCCTCCCTCACCGAGTCTGCTTTGAAAAAACTCATCTGTGTGGGTGAGAGGAGAGCCATAGCACAACCCAAATGATCAAGGTACCAGCAAAATGCTCTGGAAATTCTTAATCTCCAGATAAGTTGTGCTGGCCTGTATATATGTGTGATACTGAAATCAATCACAGCATTAGCTTCAGTTATTCCATTTTGGATTTATTGCCCAGTCACTTTTTGGCAGACACAGAAGGCTGATGGGCTGCTATTGCTTTCTTCAGGACAGCAGTCTCAAAATATAATCTACTTAAACAGAGACTCTACAAGTTTTACTGTTGGATTTTCTGCATTATGATAGTTTGCTTTGGTTTGGATCCCAAACAGTGGTTTTGACAGTTTCCATCTCTTTCTTGTTGTCCAGTGTGAGATGAAATAGCTGTTTGCTTTATCTAGAAGCGATTGCCAGTATTTGTCTGTAAAGTCCTGTAGTAAGAATATTTTTTTTCCTACTGAAACTATCCTGAGTCATTGGAGGGCATTTAACATTAAGTTTTCTGTAGTGCTTTGCTTAAATTGTTACCTTGATGTTTTCCAGGTCATGGGCTCTGCTTCTTCAGTAAAACCAACTACTTTCTTCATTTGTTAGGATATTCTATGAAGCAGATGATACACCATTGAATCATTAATTTCTTTTCAGATATAATATGTTTAGACACAATCTTTCAAACATGTCTTGGTAGCCTCTTAGCAGTTTAGTTGTGGAGGAGCCAAAATGCTTTTTGTGCTTGGCTATTTCTGTTTTTCCCTCTGTCCTATAGATACCTGTCTCAGTTTAGCATTAGGATCAGGTGCTCTATAGCTGAAAGAAGAGACATCTGTATTGCTCTTCTGTTGAACCTCTAGCAAGTAAGACTGAATTCAGGTTATTTAATATTCTGCTGTGGGTATGTAAACATTCCCCCTTGTCGTTTGATTCGGTCTTTGCCTGACTGATGTTTCGTTTCCTTTTCCTGTAGGAAGTTTTTGTGACCAGGCAGTGTCCTTATATGCTGCTGACTCCACGGTACTCCACTTCCTGTGCAGCTGGCAAAGGTACAGAGACAAAGGCAAAGCAAAAGCACAAAAAAAATGGAGGATGAAGAGCCATGTTGTACATCTCTGCCTGCAAAATCTCATCCTTTGGGCCAGCGCTTCTGAGGTTTTGTGCATTAACTGATCTGTTCTTGCTAGAGGCTTTCGCATAACAATTCTTCTCATGCAGCCACGACTGCATGTGACTTCTTATGCAGCATCTTCTTCTATCCTCTTTTCACTTTATTTCTTTGATTTCACCATTTTGTGTTGTTCCTTTCCCCTTGCTTTCTGTTTGCATTTTTATACAAACTTATGTTGAGTTCGCTTACTTGTGGGTTTTTTTGTAATTTCTGTGCTTTCTCCAGGCTATTGATGAATCATGTCTCCGATTATTAAGAACTCACATATTTCTCTGCATTTGGATGAGAGCTTGTTCAGTAGCCTTGCATGGTCTAATACCCATGCCACAGTTTGTGGGTACTCTGTGATCTTTCTTATTTGACTTCCTGTAGCTTGCATGTTGCTGGGGAATTTTTATTGTACCCCTTGAAGCAAATTAAATACATGTTGGTGCTTATATATAAAATCAAAAAGAACAATGCATTGGACAGTGTCCTACTGCCATAAGTGGTTCTACAATGAGTCTGCAAAGATGCACCATGAATCAATTCCTTATCTACCTCTGCCCAAAGGTGGTCCCTGAGCCCTCCCATTTCAGGAGGGTCTACAAGACAATTTTGAGGCTGTTTCTTATCATTGAGGGAAACCTCTCCCTTGCAAGGAGTTGTTCTGTCTATGGAATTCCTGCTTCTATCCAGTTTGACCTTTTCCATAGTTGGGCCTTCTTGCCCTCCATGCCAGATCATTCCTTGGTCAGAAATTACCACTGCTGCGCAGTTAAAATTTTAATTTCCCTTTCAATGCCTAATCCATGTCCTCCACTGCAGTCCGACAACCTTGCCATCAGTTTTGTTAGTTAAGGCAATACAGCGATAATAGTTTCTTCACCATAATTTTTAAAAATACAACTTTCAATGTATAGCTTTCATTGGGGTTTGAAAATGCTTTTGGACAGCTGTATAAATACCACCATGAGCTCTTCTGAACTTTTCCTAGCACACCAGGGCACTATTACTTCTCTGATATAGGTGATCAGAACTAGATGATTGATAATCTACTTCATCAACTAGATGGATGCTCTTTAAGGTCCCTCCCAACACAAACTGTTCTACGATTCTGTCTTTCTATGATTATGAAGTGTGTCTACTTATTTTTTACTGCTCTAGCCTGACCAGATGTGGTTGATTTTTGCAAGTGATGTAAAGACTGTACAGTTGTCTAAGCATGATGTGAAAGTTAGTGCTGCTTCCTCTTCTTACATAATGAAACAGAGCCATGAGTCTTGCTCTCACAAACTTTCTAGTGGGGTAGTTCCCTCCTTACTCCCAGTGTATTATTTCAAGGTTGTGCAGGTCACCATAATTTTAATCAAAGCTAGAATAGGAATTGCTCTATTGACTTAATTGCTTTTCTCTTCATGCTTTTCCACTCCTTTCTGCCTTCTTCCCTGTTTGCCATCCCCACCCAATATATTTTATTTCTAATTTCACACACATTTGTGACTTTATGTTCAAAGAGTCTTCTTTCACTTTATATACTACATTCTTCCATTAACTACTTCCTGAAAGTAAAGTTTATTCCTTCTTAGTCATTTCCTTGCAGAGAGATGGGGATAACATGGATGTGCATGCACCACTTAAGAGAAGAAATGAGAATTTTGTCTGCTGGTAGTGACATTATTCTGTGAGGGGTCAGAATGTCATATAAGTGCTTCAGTTCAGTCATGAACATATACTGCTGTACTGTAAAACTCATAGTTTACATCCATCAGTCAATAAGTAGCTGCAAGCCACCTGTTGTGTCTGAATCTTGAACAACCTATGTGTGAGTAATGTATTTTTTTCATCAAAAGCGTTTGAGATGAAAAAAGATTTTATTCACCATAACAGAAGGTTGAAGCAAAGACATATACGAAATATCTCTCACTATTTTAAGAAGCAAGCTAATGGAAATTAAGTTTGGTCTCAAGGGAAAAATTACTAACCCATTGGGTGATATTCAAATCATCAATGTTTTTCTATTTAAGAGGCTTCTTACTCATCTAAAGCTCAAAGTGCTTTTGAATTTGAATTCAAAGTTTATGTGTTGATACTGGAAAAGACAGTCTCAGATGCTCTCTATCCACTGCAGCTGTACAGTCAATTCATGTCATTCAGCTCCTTGCATACCAAAAGTGATGTGCTGAAGAAGGTGAGGTAGTAGAAATGCCAACAGGATTTACAATACTGTGATTCAAGCAGTTTTCAGGGAGGAAATGACTTGGGTCTAAGCCTTTCTTAAATCCCCGAAGTCTCAGTGCTCTAAGTCTTCTGTTAAAGGACTCAGAGCTGGAGGACTCTAAAACTCAGGAGATCTTACTTTTCCAGTCCAATACAACTGACATTGGGTCTAAGAACCTTGGGGTTCCTCCAGTCCGCTAGATGCTACTGCTGGAATACTGGCATCCATATAAAAAGAAACATTATTCATATTAACATGAACAACAGAGACAGCCTGATCCTGTTTCTCCCTCTGACTGATGAGGGCATGAGTTTGGTAACAACCTCACACACATGCACATCCACACACATCTGTCCTGTCAGGAGCTGGCACTAGGCACTCGGTTTACTTACTGACTGGCCCTCCAAACCCTGCACTTGCTTCACTCCAGACCTTTGGGCCCCTGTGGTCTGTGGTTTTATCTTCAGTTGCTGGATCTCAGACCTCTCCTCTTGCTTATAGTATAGTCAGCTTTAAAGTTCACTGGTAGCCACATATGCATACACACATGCACAAACTCCAGAGCACTCCCAAAAAACCCATAAAGAGGTCACGAATAGTGTTTAATAAGATACAAGAGTCTGTAGTGACTAGCTGCAGGGCTCGGCCAAACTAATGTGCAACAGTGCAATAGGTAAGTTAGGTGTCAGAGGTATTTAATTCTGAAAACATCTTCTGCTTCCCTTTTACACTGTTCTTGTCAACAGATAGGTCAAGGGGAAATGAAAAGCGTGTATATCCTCCCCACCCACTCCTAAAGAAATAAGTTGCTCTGTCTCTGTTTGTATGAATGCAAGTGTCTGTCAGCACTCAGTAATGATGTTTAATCTATTGCTGAATTTCAAATACCTCTTTCTTAGATAGGTACAGAGCTGAACACTAGGGAGTGTTTAAAAGGTTTTTGAAGAAAAGAAGCTGGGCAAAGAAGAGGTACCCTAAAAGTGCCTCTACAGAGGGAAGGCTTCAGTGCTACCATTTGACACATTGCCCACTCCTGAGACACAAAACTGTTGGCAAAAAGATCCCATCAATTTGGTTAGTCATTGTCATGGTTACAGGGGCTGGGACCAGTTTATCCTTATGTGGGTAGAACCAAAACTGTGTATTCTATACTCTCTATGTCAGTGCTCATGGGCTGTTAAGAAAATCATGGGTAGCCTGGGGTTCAGTACAGCACAGGGGGCCTTACCCACTGGATTTCCAGAGGACAAGAGCTACCAGATCTTTTCTACGAGACCACTGTTTCATCTGGACTGCTACCACCACCCTAACTACAGAGTATCAGGTTGTATTCTGACTCTGTCTGTGGTTTTCCTTTGTATTATTGCTTTTATTTTATTTTTTTTTTCTTATTAAATTGTATTTCTGACTTGGAGTCTCTCACTGGTTTGTTTTCAAACCATTACAGTCATGGAACCACTTGTTGCTTTAAGCACTTCCCTTTCTTTTTCTGAAATAAATTAAAAAAAACCAAAACAAAACCAAAAGAACAAGTCGACACAATGATTCCTCAAACATCACAGAAACACAGCTTCTCCTTTTGTTAAAAAATCTAAAAAAAACCCCCCACAAAACCATGAACAAAATTAATTTTTATGTCTTGCAAACACTTTTTCTGTGAAATATTCATTCTTTTTTTATATTTTAGATGCCTTTTCCTCACACTATCTCTCTCAACCACTAAGGCAGACATGGTAGGGAAATGGGATTAAGTCTGCCTAGACTTATGAATTTTAGATATTTTCTTTTTGTGTTTGCACATGAAGGTTAAGGATAATTATCCCAGCAGATGAAGCACCTATTGCTAAGTGCAGAAAGCAGGTGGACAGGATTTATTACATTTTTACTTTCTAGCTGTGAGATTAGGTACTCTGAATTTTTTAGCACTTGGAAACTAAAAGAAGCTCATGTTTCCTCTTATGCAGTCTAAACCAAAGAGAAATTTAGTTCTTTACAGATGCATCTACATAATATTTGAAAGCCTCAGAGCCAATTAAATATTTCATCAACACAAAAAGCCATGAAGTACTGTCCCAGTTTTATTGGAAATAAATGGGTCAAATCAATATGAACAGGCAATGAAATCCAGCTTGTGTGGGCTGGATCCATCCTTCCTACACTTCTTTGCAAGAGGGCTTGCAGTAAATAAAATGGGCTAGAGCCAGTTCTTTAGTTCTAAGGGTATGTGGCATGACACAACCTTAGAAAAGGGCAGCTCTAGCCATGCAGTCTATTGAGAAAAGTCCCTGGCCCGTGCTGTCCCCACATCTGGGCGCTGCTTGGTGAAACGGCAACTGGCATTGGGACAAAATCATACCAAGGAGCATCCCATCAATTGAGCAATACAGAGGATCACGGGCCCTTTCCTGGGGCTGTTTAGTGTAAGAATACAGCTATATCTATATGGTGCCATGCTGAGGTTCTCTGGAATTTTCAGAGTAGCCAGGACGGTGGCTTATCTTCTCCTCTTAGAGACTGATCCTGATTTTATTTTTTTTTTTTTTGGCTGTATATTTCATGTCCAGAAGTCAGAAGTCATGCTGATGAGCACAAAAACAACATATAATTTATAATCATGAGCACTGAGTAAACAATTTCTATGAGAAGTAAAATTGCACTGGGCAAAAAATAGTTTTGCTTGCATTGGCAACATTCTCTTTAGTCGCACAGTTTAGGAAGCACATGGTCATCTGTAGCTGCTTCCCTGCATACTGTTGATCCTGGTCACCTGAGATTTGGTTGTCAACAGTTTGTGGGGCTTGTTTCAGGCAGTGTTTGCTGCATATGAAGCATGAAGCTCCCACTCCATAAAAAAATATACCCTGTTCTCAGAAACTGAGGTTGCCTCTCACAGTGTAAAGGCTAGAATCATAATATTCACTGGTCTGATGTCACAGCTATGAATTATGAATATTTCTTAGTCATCACCTCCAGACTGGAATGCTAACAAGCGAATGCAATTTCTCCCATTCATTTTCTGTGGGTGTTAATATGCCTTTTCACACACATTTAGCTATCAATGCAGAGAAGCTTTTCATCCATAAGCAGAAATCTTTAAAGTTCCTTACTATGTTTTAAGCAGCTATTATGCTGGTTTCAGTTTTTAAAAGAAACAATAATTTCAGCTGCCTGTGTCTGATTTTCTCATCTCTCAGCATGGGCTGAAAGCCTCTGTAACCACACCGTGCCTCAGAGCAAGCTTCCGACAGCCTGAAGAACATTATGCACATACATTTTTCTAGCCACACAAATAGCTGCTGGGAGTGCATAGCTCACCTGCTTAGGATATGTAGTTGCACACCAAGCCACTAAGCTTGAGGGCTTTCGGGTTTTTTTTTGGCATTGAGGTTTATTTGCACCTGATTTTAAAGAAACCATTCTGTAAAGGTGTATGCTATTCCAAATCCAGATATACCTTCATATTTATATGTATACGTGTGCGTGTGTAGAGATAGATAGCACATCCAGGCCATGCTCAAGATAAGGATCCTGCCTTGCAACTTGCCATTTACAAATTATATGCAGTGTTTTCCGTCCGATCTACCCTGCAGGACAAGGATCCATGGAGCTAGTTGTCTTGTGCAGCCCAGGGATAGCAGCTCATCATTGATGACACTCTTCAGGACTGCAGAGGCTATTGAGCCCCAGAAACAGAAAGCCATGTTTGTGCCATCTATACATTGAATTTTGTTTGTTGAAATTGGAGTGAAAAACCAAAAGCTGTTGAATATCTATATCTGTTGTCAGGGACACTTTTCAGATGCTCCACAGCTTTTTTTGTGCTCAACCAAATTGGTTGCAGTCATGTAATAGGTATTTGAGCAGAAGGTAATTTAGATTAAATGAATCTCACCCCTAAAGATTTACTATTTATGTACTTGAAACTGGTCATCTGATATTAAGGCATTGTTTTGCCAATGACCAGGCCCAAGAAAAATGATAGCACCAGCAGAAAGACGAATTAATATGCAGACTGTATTGTAGACAGA
>NW_008596846.1:1923-10222 GCF_000691845.1 Merops nubicus | reverse complement strand
CAGCCACCCCTCCCCAAACCAGTACAGCTACCAGAACTCAAACCGAACTTGGCACATCATTGTTATCACCTCAAATCATTGAATGATGGTTATCAGTGTTCACACTGTGTTTGGATCTGAAAAGCAACAAGTAGTTGAAACTTAGAGGAGCTTCCCACAGAGTAGCTGCAATTTTTCTTGTCTTTCACAACTAGGTCCCATCACAACAGGGAGACTTGGAAGGATGGGAAGAGTTGGTTATACCATTGCATGTTTCCATTCTTCAAGTGAAACTCCTGCGGAACATAAACAACTCTCTATATCAACCGCAAAGATTGCAGAGGGTGCAGATTTAAAAAAACACCTCCTCCCAAGACATCTTGATTGCAGATGTTATTAAATGATTCTCTGGTGTTGGAAATACTCATCTTGGCTAGATGTTGATCATAGAACATGTTCCGTTCTCATGGTTTTCTGACCCAAAGAATGGAAGAAATGCCTCAGAATGTAACGAGGGAGAAAATACTTCTGTATGTGGTGATAGTTCTCCCTGTCTTTTGGTCTGGGAGTCAGGTTCCTGCCTGAGGGGGCCTGTATAAGGGATGGTGAAAGTAATTACTCTGTTGGCTTAAATATGACTTTCTTCTATGTGACTGTTCCTTGTGATGTCAGTTGATGAACCTGTCAGTCATTTTTGCATGGCATGTGGCCACATGATGTCATGTGCTGAGGTACATGGTTTATCACGCCAGTCTAACATGAAATCATAAAAGGTTCCTATTTAAGCCTTATTTCTTCATCTACATTTTGTGCTTTTCTTTTGCTTCAATCTTACATGTTCTTTTTCTTGACTCATTCCCATCTTATCCAACTCCTTTTTTCCCTTCCTGACTTGATTTTTCCTTTAATTGCTATCTTGGTTCATCTCACTTTCTTTTTCTCTTCCACACTGCAGTTCTGCTCCACCCTTCTTGCATCCCTCCAACCCATGTCCTCATTGTTTCCATATCAGGGCAGACCACAAAAGCTATTTTGCCTTTTTCTCCTTTACTACATAGTGTTCCTTTCAGTCCTTGTATTCTGGATGTAAGCCATTCTGAAAAAGAGAGGGTAAAAAAAAAAAAAAAAAGAGAGAGAGAAACTGAAAACCACACATCTTCACCTTAACTGGCCTGATATTTTCAGAAAAACTGGGAGCAATCTAGTCAGTACTATAGGTTACATGTAAACCTTCTGTGTACTGGTGAGTTTTACTCTTTTCTCGGTGGTACCAGGATTTCATCTTAAAGGATTTCACTTTCCCCAAATGGCAGTAATGTTTGCCTTATTTTTTAATCTCTTTCTACTCCCTCATTTGGTATTTGAGCACTGAGTCTCAAACAGGCATGACTATTTTATCTGGAGAAGAACATCTTAGCTAGAGCCCAGCTGGATGGGAGGAGGATTAAAGATGAAGGCTTAGCATAAGAAAGGTTGAAAATCACTAGGACAGCCATCATATGCCTCTAACTGAAGCCAAAAGAGGTATCACATATTTTGTTAGCTTGGGATGCAGGGAGTGTAAAAATAACAAAATTATTTCACCCATGTCTGCTTTGAGGCTCATGCCAAGCACAAAATGGCCATATGAGATACTTGGACATATGGTGTTCCTATGTCAGAAATTCAAAAATCAGGTACAGTACACATTTACATTAGCAAACTGGGGATGGAATTCTGGGAATGCATTTCTCACACAGACTAAATCTGTTCTTCAAATTTCACATGGGCAATGTGCTTTCCTATCCAGGTGGAGGACAGTTCTCTATGAATTCTACTTTCAGTGACCAGGAGTAGAGACATAAAAAGAACTATTCAATGTCTCTGGTTACAGAGATAAGTGAAAGAGTCATTGGCAATAACTCTGTAGTAATAGTAGCAGTAAGTACTGGGCATGATTTGAATCTCTTGATAGTGATACTGGGATGCCAGAATATTTATCAAGCCATTAGGAGAGTCTGTGCCTAGCTGATAAGATGACTACAACTGATGAAGTTCACCTGAACACTCTGATGATGCTGGGACAGATTTGCAGCCAACAATGGAGAATATCAGGGAGCACTGGCCTTAAGAGTGGCATGTACCGTTCATCAGCAAAATCATACAATCTCCTGCCTGGGGCAAGCTTGTAGAATCTTTAATAAACAGAGTTAAGAGACATCTGGATGTATAAGTTCTTCACAGCTGGGGAACCAGGGACAGCCTGCCCTGCCGAGAAACTGTTTCACTGAGTACCGATTCTGAGATTAGTAGGCAGAGGGGACGGAGCTGGGAGAGGCTGAGAGAAAACCAGTTCCAAGACTGATTGATCCAGGGTCTCATTTTAAACCACCCCTGTATCAAACTGCCAAACTTGTGATGGTTCTGTCTTTTGGGAGATGAAATTGCCCAACTTATATCACTTAATGTCCCTTAGTGTCACCAAATAAAAACAAAAACTTTCTGTTGTTTTGATTTGAACTAGACTGGGAACAGCTTTTTAACTATAATCATCTGTAATCAACATGAGTGAGGAAGGATTTCTGTCTCCTTTTCTGATGTTTAATAAGTGCATGTGATATATCATGAATAGGATCAGGTGCTAGTGTTTGAATTTAAGTTGAGAAGTGTTTTTCTTTGAGTGGCTTTTGTTAGTCAAGGCTTCAATCACTGTAGAAAGATTTTATTACCTGTTTTGCCTCAATTAGTTATCATATGCTCAGGCAAAGCACTGAAGTTAATGCTGGCATTTGCTTTTCCTTCTTGCTTTGCTGTGGAATCTGCTCTCTTCTGATGATTGGAGCCCTCTGGTATGTGGAAACTGGTGTGGCTGTCAGGTCAAGCAGGTTCAAAATACATTTTTTGTATTTCTGTGTCTCTCTGTGTATAGAGGTATAGACAGAGAGCTCAGCATAAACAGACAAGCTTTTCCTTAGAGAAATTTTAAAGATTATAGCCATAAAGGATTTACAAATGAAAAGGCTTTATGCTGGTTACTTCAAATAAACTCAAAACAGTAGAGAGGAGGAAAGAAGAACAAATTTGTTTTGCTGTTCACAATAAATTAAGTGTATAAATTCTGAACAATGAATAAACACTATTAACATAGAAAAGTAAATATTTCTTAAGTTTTTTCCTGGCTCTCAAAACAAAGACTATCAATAGCAAAATTGTGTTTTCAAATGTGTTTTGAATTTGACAGTATCTCTTTGACATTTATGAAGTACAGTGATGAGTATGTAATTAAAGTTCTTTGCTTATTTTTCAATACTGTATTCTCAATCCTCCAAATTTCCTTTGAGCTAGAGAGTGACTGAACAAAGGAGGCAGGCTTGCCAGCAAGTGGCCCGTTCCCATGCATGCCATGCTGTGCACCAGCAATGTGCTTGCTTTTGAAACCAAAGCTGAGCCAGCCCATGTGCAGGCACTGAGGAGCATCCTTTCTCAATGTACTTGGGATTTTGTTTCAATTAGCACAAAAGGGCTAAGTGAGGAACCAAATGTCTTTACTAAGTTTATTTGCCTTTCCTGCTGTCTAAATATGAAGTATCAGCCATTTCATGACTAAAAGAGATGTTTTCTTGGGAGCTCATATTTGTGGTGTGATTGCAGTTAAAATACTGAACAGTAGGTATAGCCCTGGAACATTAGCACTGAATTCACAGGTAATGAATTTTGCTGCAGGCTGTTTTTCGATTGTTGTTTTCACTCTTCACTCTCAGAGTGTGCTTTTCAGTAGTAAGCATCCTGTTCAGAATTACACCACCAACACTACAGCCTGGGATGATTGGAGGGGGCTTAAATGGGCCGGTAACAGAAGCCCTCCAGCCACAAACTCTGTCACAAGCACCCAGGAAGGCACAGCTCCAAAGCCACATAGACTCTTTCACTGTTTTCATATAAAAATCCTCATTTGACCAGGACCATAGGTAAAGATAGAAGTTTACTTCAAAATACTCATAAAATGCAAATTACAATCATAAAGCTGCATTAAAGAGCTGTTGGTCAAAGCACATAGGCTGGCTTCAGGTCAGGGAGAGGAATTTGTATGTCCTGCTTACTGTCAGCTTGGCTCTAGATTGATGTTCACTCTTGTATCCTCTGACTGACCACCAGATTGTCCGCTTGATGGTGATAGGACATGTTGGTTTGAATCCTTTCTGATGAAAGAGCCAAATGGTCCTGAGTCTTCTCCATTCCTGAGAGGAGGTGGTGGGAATAGAGCTGTGGGCAGGAGCTGCTGTTTGGGCACTGTTTTAAATGAGAGCTGTTGTGCCCATGCTCTCTGGACTGTGATTTTTCAGACACAATAGCTTTGCCCTGAGTACATCTGCAGGCTTGTTATCTCCCAGTTCCTGATGGCAGACTTAGCTGTCACATAGGTGTCAAATTCCATGGTAATAGGAGGTGAAGGCAATTCATGGCATGTCCACACATGACTTGAACTAGTGGAATGTTGCTGGTATGTAAGCCTTTACATTAGATATCCCAGAGTCTTGTGAATTAATTCTTCTGAGGTCATATGGAAAATCGTCAGCAGATGATGGGATTGACACGAGTCTCCAGAGGCCCAAGAGCCTCCCGATACCATTTTCTCAAGGTGCCAGAGGTTGGATCCCTAAAATGGATGCATTCAAAATTATTAGATCTTCAGCCATTAAAGGATAAAGTAACTATTTCAAAGCTAATGCTTATCAGTGACTGGATGCTGAAACGACTGCTGGAGGAAAAGACAGACAGGGTTGCTAAGGGAAGTTGCTTTAGGAAAAATAATAGAAGGTTCCACTGAGAGACCCTGGAGAGGATGGGGTTATGGCAAGAAAGCAGCCATGCATGGCACAGCCCGATCAGCTGTGGATAGAAGCGACTTGTGGACAGAAGTATAAGATTTCTGCATCACATGAACGTCACGCTGGCCCTATCTCAGGAAGAAAGTGGAGCATGGGTCTCGTATCTGTTCTCTGTTGCATGCAGTTGGTTTACCCTCAGCAAATATTGTTCTAACAGAGCCAGCTGTCATATTTGCATCTGTTGAACAGATACAAAACACTGATCTCAGTGGGAGGCAGGTATCTATTCTGCATAAGCACTTTTTCAAATCCCAAAAGGCATTTCTTCGTCTTCAGGCACTTCAGTATCTTTGAAAATCTTGCCCTTTGTGCCTGTCTTTACTTCTCTACAAAACAAGGAGAAATCTGCTTCCCTAGGAAGTGAAGCAGAGTTAAATTTATTCATATTTGCTTTAAGCTTTGGAGCCACAGAGAAAATTTATGGCACAAAGGTGTACTTCTTGTTCAGCATATTATATAATGAAACACCTACATGTTGTTGTCCATGCTGTCATTTGCCTTGTTTTGAAACATCTATCCATGGATCAGAGGAAGGCAAGGTGCCACATTAATGAATGATAGCTACAGAATTATATAGTATATAAGTATACAGTATATAAGTTACACTGTTTTGTGATGGCCCAGCCATTCTTCTATGAAGGACACAAGCAATAGGATCCACTTAGGTATCCTCTTGTGCTTGAATGTCTTGCAGGAAAGATGTAGAAAACTATTACAGATGCTCATTGTGTGAGATGTTTGGTGAGGTAAAGACAGCAAAAGTTCTGTATGTCCAGATCTTCTATTTTGGTGTATTAAAGAGCCCTCCGTTTTTCAAAAAGAGTCCCATGCTCTGTGTGCTGAGGTCCTTCTGCAGCTTCACTGGGGCTTCCTCATTGTCATGGGTTGAGGCTGGGCTAGCTGATAAACAAATGGCAGATGCGCTCTGTTAACCCCTCTCCCTTCCCAGAAGGGGAAGGGAATAAGAAAGAGAGACTTCTGGGTTGGGAAAAAACCCAAAACAGCTTTAATGAAAAAGTAACAATAAAAAGGAAATATAATATTAACAAGAAAATAATAAAATATATACAAAACCAATATCAAACTCCCCCAGAATTCAGACTGGACTCAGTGGCAGATGGGATGGGGATTTAGGAACTCCCAGATCAGAATCAAAGGCAGAAGAACCGACAGAGTCTTCCTCAGACACTGGCTACAGAAGAAGAGAGTTTGTCTCTCATGATCAGGCTTTATACTGAATATGACAAATATGGGATAGACTAGCTTGTTGGTCAGTTTAGGGTCACCTGTCCTGACCACTTCTCCCTGCAGCTGTGACCTTTTTACTTAGAGTACTCCAATGTGGCACACAAGATTTAGCAGTGACCATGGTTTCTGTAGGAGCAAGTATAAGCAAGAGCCTTTCTGTACACACCAATCCTTGATAGTAACTACAAATATCAGGTGCTATCACTGCTAGAAGCAGACAGCCTGCCAAAATATGCTGTTAAGTTCAGAAAGTAGAGTTACTTAGAACAGACTTAACTGAAAACTAAAGTCATCAGATGGAGAATTGTTTCTCTTCTAGCTGAAACCAGGACACTGGCTGCAGAGGTCTTCTGGCCTTCACAACAGGATTCTCTCCTTTACATCTTGCCTTGACTGTGAATTCCCCGGTATTTCAGAATACCCTCTTGATAACCTGAAAAAAAGCAGAGGTTGACTTTGTGCTCTGCAAAGCTAATGTAGACTAGTTTCTCCATGGACTACCTGGGGTGGAAGTTCCTGTCTGGCTTGCTTGCCCTACCGTCAGATACAAGAGTTCACTCAGGCTGCTCAGTTACTGCTGGTCTCACCTTGGGGTTTTCAGCCCCTTTTCTTTTTCTGGGGCAGCAACTACTCTGCTAGTGGAGCTGTCCTTACCACCCTAGGATGCTCCACCCTTAGCGTGACTGTGGCTTCAATTTCTGGCTCATCGCAGCTTCCTAGGTAATGGCCTGTCTTCCATATGGGGGAAGAGTCCCCCTTTCCCATGGGAAATTTCAAGGATAAAGTCTCCTGCGTTCTGCTTCCTCTTTGCTTCTCCGCCCAGACAATATCATGCTATATGAGTGTGATGGGTTTTCTTAATTATCATCTACTTTGACCATTTAGGGTTTGAGGTTGTTTTGGTTTATTTTGCTGAGGAGGTTCTTGACCTCTCCAAGTACTAAATGCTGTAGAAAGCCATACCAATACTTTACCTTTTTCTTAAGCAGCAGGACAATGTGTCTTAGCTTTCAAATGCTGAGCTTTTAGATAGCTGAGAGGCTAGACAATTAAATTACATGATTTGTAGCTAAGGTTCTTTGGTTTAGTGCCTGGCCAGCCCAGGCATTCTGGTCCTCTGCTTGTAACTTTTCCATTTACTGCTATGAAGACAGAAATATGATCAAAGAAAATAAAACAGGAGGATCTGCAGGAAAGTTAAGCGTTACTGAAACATTCTACATTAGCAGTGCCAAAGGCTGCAAGCTCTCTTAGTGTGTTAAAGCCTTTTAGTAATCTGAGATCAAATTATAATCCATTTGTCCAGAATCTTTATAGTTTATACACGGTTTAATGCTTGGAATAAAGTTAGAGTCTCAGCCTCTCTTTTTTTTTTTAATTTCTTTTTTTTTATTCTTATGCTACAATCAAGGATAATAATTTTAAATTCTGAAATGCATTAAAAACATCAATAACACCAGTGGAAGCATTTTATTTTGAGTTAAAGTCACTGAAAACTTTAATATGACAGATAAGATGTAGAACAATAATTCCAGCTGTGACTCAGAACAGGTAAAAGATCCTGATGTTGAGCTGAGTAATAATGCTTCTGCTTCTCTTCCTGACAAGGTTGCTTTCATGCTGTACCGAGACTTTAACACCAGGAGCACACAAAGAGCTGCTGGTCCCAGCACAGGAGAGGCAGCTGGCAGCTGGTGGGTGCTGGAGCTCACTCTAGGCTCAGCCTTGAGTCCTGGCCACGTGGGTGGGGTAGCAGAAGACATCCCACATCACCACCAGCACCCTGGAGCAGGTAAGACCTGCCTGCCCCAGTACTCTTAATCTGTTTCAAGGCAGTCACGGAAATTAGACTACTTCTGGCATTAAACAAAATGTGTTACATCTCAGGATATGTAGATTTGTAAAGCTGGAGTACTGTATGCATTTGGTAGAGTGGTAAAGCAGCAGAGTGACAGATTTGAGATAGCAGAAACCTCTGGGGAGAGAAGGGGCAGCTGGAACAAATGTGTGAGTGACAAGTGTGAGGTGACAGTGGGTCAGATCTCCCTCCCAGGGAAGAAGGTATGTTTCTGCAGATCTGGTTCAGCTCCCAGTCTTGGCGGGGAACAGTAGGGTTTGGCTTAGTGTATACTCCCACAGTGATTTGGGGTATAAATTGTGCATGCTAGCAGGAAAACATCGAATGAGTTTGGAGTTGGGAATCT
>NW_008596846.1:0-1892 GCF_000691845.1 Merops nubicus | reverse complement strand
GCTGAACCCTTGTGCTCGTTCACCACAGGCCTGTTAATCACCTTTGGGGATACAGAAGCTGTTCCGGGATGGAATTCTAAAGGTATGAAGGGCAACCTGCCACTTTAGTTCCACTTGGAGACACCTAGGAACTTATCTGGGTGCCTGAACATGTATGTCCAGCACAGTTTAGGTGCTCTGCAGTCACCTGCTTTGTTGTAGAAGGCTATAGGTTCCCCATATACCTGTTAGCCCACCAGAAATAATACGAAACTGCACTAGTCACTTATGTTTAGGCACCTGAATATCTCCCCTAATGCCATGTTGTGCTCACAGATATTCCACCTCACAACAGACAGAGGGAAAATCTGCTAAGTTTTCAGAACTTATTTTAGTAGGTCACTTCCACCTATTTTACAAAACCACAGTGAGATGGTGGTCTTGCAGTTTGCACAGATTTTCTTAATTTTTTTTTATATTTTAAATGGGAAGAAGTCAGGCTTCAAAATATTGTGCCTAAAGTTTAAATCTAATCTATCATTATTATTTTCATTTGAAAAAACCTAACTTCTTCACCTCATAGACCACTATCCCCACTGTGCAAAATATTTTGAAGGAGTGTTGGTTTTGGCAGCGTGTTTGGAAAGTTAAAGGAATCCAGTTAAGCATCGTAAAATGGTAGAATGTTTTGGGTTGGAAAGAACCTTTAAAGATCATCTAATCCAACAGCCATGCAGTGAGCAGCAACGTCTTCAACTAGTTCAACTTGCTCAGAGCCACATCCCTCCTGAACTTTAATATTTGCAGGGATGGGATATCTACCACCTCTCTGGACAACCTGTTCCAGTGTTTCACTAACCTCACGGTAAAGAATTTCTTCCTATTATCAAGTCTACATCTACCCTTTTTTAGTTTAAAGCCACTACCCCTTGTCCTGTTGCAACAGACTCTTCTAAATAGCTTGTCCCCATCTTTCTTATAGGCTCCCTTGAAGTACTGAAAGGCCACAAGAAGGTTTCCCCAGAGCCTTTTCTTCTCCAGGCTGAACAACACCAATTCTCTCAGCTTGTCTTCACAGGAGAGGTGTTCCAGCCCTCTGAATATCTTTGTGGCCCACCTCTGGACCCACTCCAACAGGTTCATATCTTTCTTGTGCTGAGGACACCAGAGCTGGACTCAGTACTCCAGATGGGGCCAGACAGTGGGGGAGGATCACCTCCCTTGACCTTCTGTCCACACTTCTTTTTATGCAGCCCAAACTGGAAGAGTGTAGATTTAAATTAGAAATTAGGAAGTTCTTCTCTATGAGGGTGGTGAGACACTGGAATGGGTTGCCCAGGGAAGCTGTGAATGTTCCATCACTGGAAATGTTCAAGACCAAGACTAGGTTGGATGGGGCTTTGAGCAAACTGGTCTAGTGGGAGGTGTCCTTGCCCATGGCAGGGGAGCTGGAGCTATATGATTTTTAAGGTCCTTTCCACCCCAAAGCTTTTCTATGATTTCTATGATTCTGTGATACAGTTGGCCTTGTGGGGTGTGAGCACACATTACCAGCTCATGTCCAGATTTTCATCCACTAGTACTCCCAAGTCCTTCTCTGAAGGGCTGCCCTCAATCCCTTCTTTCACCAGCCTATATTGATACTGAAGATTGTCCCAGCCCATGTGCAGGACCTTGCACTTGGCCTTGTTAAACCTTGTGAGGTTCACATGGGCCCACTTCTCAAGCTTGTCCAGGTCCCTCTGGATGGCATCCTATCCCTTGGAGGTGTCAGCTCCACCACTGAGCTTGGTGTCATCTGCAAACTTGCTAAGGGTGCAGCCAATCTCACAATGTCACTGAGGAAGATATTAAACAGCACTGGTCCCAGTAAGGACCCCTGAGTGACACCATGTCATGGTTACAGGGGCTGG
>NW_008596845.1:23984-32438 GCF_000691845.1 Merops nubicus | reverse complement strand
CCCAGGAACAGGGCCAGGACACCCCAGGAGCATGGATGGGGTGTCCTGGGAGGGCAGCCTGGGCATCCCAGAAGCATGGGCAGAGCACACTAGGAACATGGCCAGGGCATGCCAGAAGTATGGACAGGACATCCCAAGGAGCACAGGCAGGGCTCTCCAGGAACATGGTGAAGACACCCCAGGAGTATGGACAGGACACCCTGGGAGGGCAGCCTGGGCACCCCAGAAGCATGGGCAGAGCACCCTGGAAGCATGGACACGCCATCCCAAGGAAAAAGGCCAGGATACCCCAGGAACATCAGGAACATGACCAGAACGCCCCAGGAACATGGTGAAGACACGCTAGGAGCATGGACAGGACACCCTGTGAGCACAGCCAGGGCACCCCAGGAACATGACCAGAACACCCCAGGAGCATAAGGACACCCCCAGGAGCATGGCCAGGGTCACCTAGGAACATGGCCAGGGTACCCCAGGAGCATGGCCAGGATATCCCAGGACCGTGTGCCCCAGGGTGTGATTTCCCACACTCACGTAGTCGTTGATGGGCAGGTCCTCCTCGGTGAGCTGCCGTGCCCGACGCCTGGGGCCTGGCTGAGCATCTTTCTCCACCTCCTGTTCACTCCTCCCGTCCAGCCAGCTCTGGTTGTCTATGAGCAGCTCAGGGTCTTCTTCTTCTGCCCCTTCAAGGTTGGCCAGCTCAGGAGCTACAGGAAGAGCCCAAATGTTGCTGTCAACAACCAGGGAGCAGGGGGACAAATGCAGCAGCAGTCATTCTTGTCTCTACCAAAATTTGGCATCAAGAAAAGCCCACCAGCAACCAGCTGTGCTCCATTGCCTCCTGCTCTTACCTGGGAGAAAGGCTCTAGGAGGTCATGTGGCTGGAGGAGAGGGTAGAGAAGCCACGGCCTGTCCCCTCCCCATGCTCATGGGTGGTGGGTGCCCACGGGTGGTGCCAGCACCCCCTGCACGGTGCTGTGGGTGCAGGGCAGCACAGCCTCACGGCGGGCTCTGCTGCTGGGGTCACATCTGCAGAGCCCCTGCAGAGCGACGCGATTTGGGCCCAGCTACAGCCCTCACGGCTCAGGTGACTGTCATGTCCTCTGCTGAAGCTCAGCTGCAGATGGGGTCTGGCAGTGAGGAAGCAGCAGGGGGACAGCAGCCGAGGAGAGCAGCCTCCCTCCCCATCAGGGGGCTCTGGGGCCACCCCAGCCCCACGGATGGCCGTGAGCCGAGCAGTGCCTGTGGGCGACGGGACGCGGCCCCGTGGCTGCGCAGCAGAGTTTTCTTGGGAGAGGTTTTTAAAGCAGCTCGTTGGGCTAGAAGTGGGTTAGAGACAGCGGGTAATTACAGCAGCAGATCTCAGAGGCCACAACCTCTGCGAGGACCGTGTAGCGAGCAGCTGGAGGTGGCAGCCCCGTGGTGAGATTTAGATGCAGATGTCTGCTCGCGCTCTGATGTTCACGCGGCGAGGAGGATTTAGGCGTCCCAGTTTCCAGCAGCGCCGGCTTCTTGGCAGGTACAAAGGGTTGGGTTTTTTTTTCCCCTCTTGTTATGAGGAGGGTGGCCACTCTGCAAAGTGCAGGGCAGCGGGAAGCTGGCAGAGAGGAGAGCTTTGCAGAAGGAAAATTCAGCCCTTGCTCTTACACTGGCCGTGCTCTCTCGTGGTCACGGCCAACATCGTGTCTGACAGGTACAACGAGGCTGCAGAAATGGGTTCCTACCACGTTGCAGCAGGGGATGTGGCAGGGGGACACAGGTGGGTGGTGGAGCTGCCCCCTGTGAAGATGCTCATGAGCACTTTGGAGAGGAGATTGTTCCTCGTACCTGCTATCGGAGTGGGGTGAATCCAGTAGATGGTCACGTTTCTGCAGATGTCAAAGATTTTGGAGCTCTTCAGAAACTCCTTGTTCTGAATGGGCTTTTCCCCAGGCACCCAGACCACAGACTGCTCAAAGTAGGTTGTTGTGATTTCTTCTCCCTGGAAGAAGAGCAAGATTTCACCCCCACATGGTGAGACACCCTCTCACCACCACCACTGCTTCCCCTTCCCTTGGCTTGCCCAGAGGTACCTCTACCCTCCTATAGGGTAGCTGGACTTCACCTGCTTTGGCTTATGGTGCTCACTGGGTGCACATGAATTGCCTTGCTGGTCGTCACACAGGGAGACCCATCATGAGCCTTGTCTTTCCTGTCTGCTTTCAGCCAACACCACCCAGCTCTCCCCTCCCTCCGTTCATCATGCTTCAAGAGCCTTCTCCTGTGCAGTCCCTACCATCTGGAAGAGCCTTCTGGAGCACCCCAGCTCATTTAAAACCCAAGATTAAAACATCTCCTCTCCGCTTTGCTCTTACTACATAATTTCTCTCTCCTTCTGCTACTGATTTTGTGATTGAACACTTTAATTTATTCCTCACAGAAATTCTTTGCACGGCCGTATTCTGTAATTTATACCACATGTCTCTGCCATTGCATTAGTTCACGGTGTGTTTTGGCAGGCGCTTGGGGAGGGAGATATATAAAGATTATTGGATGAGTCTGCGCTGAGCTGTCTGCCAAGGCAACCTTGTGTATGTTGGTGGTGGTAGCCCATAGAGAAAGCTGGCAAATGGTATTTTTCTCTCCATAAGGTGTCTGGAGTTGTGTTTCTCTTTTATAGAGTTTTTCCTTATGGCTTTGGGAAGTCTTAGGGAAGAGCCAACACAACCTGACCCAGTCTGAGCTGTTTTTGTAGGGCTGGGGAGGTGCTGCCTGAAGGACCTGGCAGCGTGCGGGCTCTGGGAAGAGATGACTGGAGCTTAAATCTACATCTATCTCACTGGGTTTTACATTTCAGCTCTCTACCCGGGGCAATGTTCTGCTAAAGCAGAAGTCATATCCCTTTTACGACAGCAGCTGAAAAGATCTATTAGCTTCTTACAGCATAATCAAAGAATCGGTGTCTGGAAATTTGGGTCATGATTCAGGGAAATGTTTCTGCCCACGCTTCGTTTCAAACATGTGTCCTGCTGGTGTTTTATCTGCAACGGGATCCTTAGCGGGGGGGTGCAATCTGCTAACACCCTTCATCTTGCAACGGGGAGGTGGGAGGGCTGTGCCACCTCTGGGGCCCCAGGGCTGGGGACAGGGGACAACAGCTTTCGAGGGACTGACGCTTTCAGAGAGGGGTTAAAATATGGAGTCAGACACTTTTTTTTTGCATGCAGCATGCAAAGCATGAGACTCCTTGCAGCAAGATGTGGTGGACAGAAAGTAAAGGGGGGTAAGAAGCAGTTGGGCACATGGATGGGAGGAAGGTCCATGCGGGACAGGGAGGTGGCCCCAGCCCGGTGCTCCTCACCTCCCAGCGCTGTACGCCAAGCGCTTCTCAAATTGCATTTCTTAAACGCAGCTGCTCTTTTAAATTCATTACTTCTGCCTCATTCTGCTTCAGAACATGAGGCTCAGTTCTTGGAGAAAACAATTTGATTGACTTTTTGGTGTCTGCTAATCCTGAGCTGCCTTGCGACCTTTCGACTACAACAGGATTATTGTTCTTGATCTCCAGTATTGTGCCGAGAGGTTTTTGTCTGCTGGCTGTCTAATCCCGTTTCTTTCCACTTGTTTTTAGAAGCAATCCTCTGAAATAAGATCATTTTATGAAGTGATCACAACTCATTATTTCTGTATAGTGGCACTTCTGGGAAGGCTGGAGCAGATGGCAGCGCGGTGGGGACGGTGGCCACCCTCCTGATGCCTGGGAGAGGAGTGGGTTCCACCAGGGGCTGAGGGGTGTCCCGTTTTATTCACTTACCTCAAGCTCAGGGATTTTGGCCTCTGTCGTCTCAGGGAGGACTTTAGTCTGAGTTTTGATGAAGCATTTTTGAAGTCCCACAAAGAAGATGCCAGTTATTCCCTACAGCATCAAGGCAAACACCAAAAAAAGCAGTCAGGGCAAAGCAAAGGGGATAAGTAACCACATTGTATGGAGGGTACAGCTGGCTGAGGGTTTAGTCATGTTTTTCCCACTGATGTTTTTGTGCAAACTCTGTTCAGAGGCAGCGCCAAGATGTACTAACAGGTTCTCCTAAGGGATATTGTATTTTATGGTTTGGGAGAATTGAGCTTTTTACAAATATTTGAAGGCAGATAGTCATAACATTTTACTTTGCTCCCCTTCTCCTATCACAAGCTCTGGTTATCATAAATAAAAGTATGCAGAATAGCATCTGACCGTTATGGTTATATGAACATTCAGCCCTCAGTTCCTGCTAGGCTATTAGCTGAAAATTTTGCCATATGTCACTGCACAGGGTATTTCCCTACAAATTTTAATTAGGTTTCAGAGAGAGCCTACAACATTGTCATGAGGTTTTAATGCTCTCCAGACAGACAAATGTACTGGGCTCGGGTAGATTTATGATGATTGCATTCTTTTGCAAGGGTAAATCCAATAACTAGGTCTTGCCTGTAAGATGTATTTCGTTGGAACTGAATGGCACCACTATTAAATACTGGTGGAAGCTTAGGTAGATACACATCTCCTTTCCTCTGAGAGCATCCCTAGAGACTCTGCATCTGGGCATCACTCTCCCTGATGCAGAAGCAAATTGTCCTGGAGCTCACGGTGTCCTGAGGGATTCTACTGGTCCTGCTGCAAGATCACAGGCAGGTTCCTGCTCTACTCACATTTTTGAAGTCATGGATCTCCAAGATTTCCTCACTGCCATTCCCGCTCCTGAAGGTTTCTGTCCTGGCCAGTGGGTCAATCTCCATCACAATCTTCTTCTTCTCACCATGGCTGAAGAAGGTGTGTTCCATGTCATAAACCTGTGAGGGCCAAAACCACAGAGGGGCTGGCTCAGTTCCCACCTGATTTCACATGCTGAGCAGCGGATGAGGAGGATGGTGCTGGGTGCCTGACCACTGACGCTGGGGACCCTGCCACAGGGCACAGATGCTTCCTCGTGCCCCAGCTCTGGGCCAGGATGAGCATCTGGATAGTGCAAGGAGAGCCAGCTCCCAGGCACTGGGGCTGGGAAGAAGGGCAGGATGGGGCCAGGCTGTGGGGGAACGTGTGTCAAGCCTGGGACAAGTTGCTCATCCCATACTTGCTCCAGGACCTTTGCCATAGCTCTACCTTTGCCAGTTATTTCTGTGGCATGAGCCTGTTTGTGTCCCAGGCTGGACTGAGGTCCTGAGCCCAAGGGACTTTGCCTTCCCTTCTCTTTGGCTTCCTTGCTCTGCCATTCTACCCATGGCTTGCTTGCTCCATCACTGCATCCCATCTTTCTTGCTCCCTGGTTTTGTTGCTTAATCATTGTGTCCCCAGTTTGCTTCTTCCGTGGTGTCATTATTGCCACCATCCCGTGACTCTGTGATTCTCTCATTCCTGGCTCACTTGCTCCATCTCCGTGCCTTCTGTTTTTCCAGCAAAGGCAGAGGTAAAAGCCTCTCTCTGCCTGGAGGAGATCAGGGATTGCCTGTGGATTAAAGACCTCCTTGAGGGCTGCTGAAGAGCTTCGGGGCGTAGCAGAGCTTCCTGGTGGCACTCGTCCCTGTGGGGAGTGGGGATGAGCAGCCTTCTCCTCCTGGCAGGTGCTCCCCATGCTCAGCCAGCCCGGCAGCCCCTCAGCCTCTGCGGATGCCTGACCCTCGAAGGACGAGTAGTGGCAGATGCTCTTGGAAGCACAGAAGTGATGCTGCTGGCGCGGCGAGAGCCAGCGAGCCTTGGGGAGTCTCATTTCCCAAATCAAACGGTGTCGTGTGGAAGCAAAGGGCTTGTGCAAAACCTCTCAAGTCCACAAGGCAGAGGGGAGTGGTGGGGGCATGGGGATGGGAAAGCCCTCTTTGTCCCCTGGCGTGGCTGTGGGGCTGGGGAAGGAGCACCCTGTCCTTGCAGCAGTGCCCCAGCGAGGGGCACGGGCTCTGCCTTCAGTGTCCGCCTAATCCCCCTTTCACAGTCCCCTGGTTCTTGCACATCCCTCCGTACCAGAGTTCAAAGCCTCTTAGCAATGTTTTCAGCACCAGCATCCCTGTTTTACAGCAACTGGGGGAAACCTGGGCACAGAACTGGCTATGCAGGCGGTGACTGCCAGGTCCCTTTACCCCTGCTTAAAAGTTAGAAGAGCAATGTGCACCTTGGCAGCCATGAGCATCTCCTGCTAGTCAGCAGGAGGCTCTTATAAAGATATATAGCTGTCGATGGATTTTACGGTATGGTAAAAATAGTCTAAAGCCTAAAATGGCTGGAAGGCCACTGGTTTTGACTGACAAAATGCACACGGTGCCATAAATCATTTCTAGGAGTGCAGGATCCCGGGTGGCACCTTACCTTTGAGTGCCTCTCCATTTACGAAGAATTACTTTTTCCAGTGCAGTGGCCAGCTAATCCATTTGGGCTTTGCCGGCTCCGAGAGCTGTGAGATGTTTTATAGGGCTAGAAATGACACTTGCTCACGACTCGTTGAAATACGTCCCCCTCCGAGGGCGCGACGAGCCCCTCGTTAGCTGACTCATCGCCTCCGCCCCGCTGCCGTGCGGAGGGCAGGGCCATGCCCAAGGCCACCCCCCAGAGGAACAAGTCTTCTTTAAAGATTTTTTTCCGCTCTTTGGTTGCATGAAGGAAGCTCAAAGGGTTTTTTGTTCTTTAAAGGGTTTAATTCCCCTTTATATTTTCGAGCCTTAGGAACTTCCAGCCTCCCACGTCCTGCTTTTGCTGGAGGGCTCCTGGGCCAGCTGGAGAAGCTGCTGCCCCACGGCTGCAGAGAACGTGGAGATACTGGACACCAGGAGCATCAACGTGCAGCTCCACTGCAGGAACATCTTCACTCTCCTGTCACCATGGGCTTTGCTTGCCTGCCCGTCCTAGTATAACCTTCCTGAGGCTGCAGCAATGGCTCTGTGCTGCTGGCTTAGAGGAAACCTCCTCTCAGGGGTTAACAGCCTCTTCCCCCCATGGCTGGCACGAACCCTGCTTTTTGAGGAACAGTAGAGACTTTATAACTGTCTTGGCAGGAGCCTGGAGGCACATATGGCTTTTATTGGTTTTTCTTTTCTTTTTGGGGGGTTTCATTTCTATTTGCTGATAAGAAGACCAAATTTCTGCTGAGCAGGGTGCTTCCTCTGCCTGGCAGGAGGGCAGCCTGTCAGGACTAGTGTAGCTCCGGCATGAGGCAGGGAGTATAGGAGAGATGCCACCGTGGGAAAGAAGCTGCCATAGCTGCTCACGGGAATTTTGGAAATGCTCTTGAGAGCCGGCAAAACCCACCGGCGCCAGGATGCAAAGCGAGGGCGCCTGGATGAGCGCGGGAACCCAAAGTGGAGGAGGACGAGGAGCACTGGGCAGGCTGTTGGCTTCAAGGTTAAGTGATTTGCTTGGGGTATGGGATAAAAATATAGGATTTTGGTAGAGCTGCCAAGAAGCTGGGCAGCTGTGGGCAGAGATGTATGGGAGATGCGCAGCCCTGCCGCCACCCCCGGCACCCTCAGCACTTAGAGCAGCGTCTGTCTGAGGAGCTGGGAATAAATGAGCCCAATCCCGTTAGCAGGAGCTCCTCCAAAAGCTAATCCGTCTCACCGTCCCCTCACATTGCAGACACATTAAAATAAGAAATATAATCCATGACAATCAATCACCACTGCGTCCTGGCTTTCTCTCCTCTTTATGCGGTGGCATAATGACTTTTCCACCAGTTTCTGGCAAGATAATTGAAATGAAATGGAAAATATTTTCTTACTTGTCATAAAATTTGCTGCTGGTGAAATAAGAGTAACTTTAACTCTTCGTGGAGTAGCTCCCATCCCCTGTAATTGTCAGTTAAAGAAAGAATGTGGTGACAGAGAGAAAAAAACCAGCCTGTATGAAGTAAAAGCTAGTTATGAATAATACAAAGATTTTTAAAAGTCTCATGAATACTTGTGGTCTAAGAAAACGCATTTTGTAAAGTTGCCTGGGTTTTGGGTTGTAGTTAAAAGTTTCAGTAGGGTGTAGGGGGGCACAACTCTGCCTGGGCAAGCAGCGCCCAGAAATGCCAGATCAGAGAGTTTTTACTTACTTTTCTGGGTGTTGGGTTCCAGAGATACTTGACACCAAAAAATATCAGAATAAGAGAAACGAGCAGGACGCTGAGGAGCAGTCCGCAGAGCTGGTATCTGGTGCAGGTTTTCTTCTGCGCCTTGGATGCTTCTGCCTAATGAATGAGAAAACAGCGATAGCCAGAGGTCTGCTGGCTCCGGGAGGGACGAGTGCACGGGCATCTCAGGCATTGGAGCTGCACGGTGGCAAAGCGAGCCACCAACTTACGTCCAGAAATCGGCAGTCCTCCGAGCTCTCCCGAGCCGAACCTCCCATGGTCTCCTCCGTGCGCGAGGACGAGCCCGCTCCGAGGTGGAGCTAGGGAAGCTCTGGGCTGCAGATGTGTTGGGGAAGGCTGGTCACGGCCCGCCCCGCGGAGGGGGGCGCCCACACCCCCC
>NW_008596845.1:13209-23954 GCF_000691845.1 Merops nubicus | reverse complement strand
GCACTCGCCGTCACCGGGGCACAAGCCGTTCCCCATGGAGAGCTCAGGCACCGTGGCGTGCTCAGCCTTGCCCCAGAGTTGGCCTAGCTAGGAATTTCCTGACTAATTTCTTTTGTTTTCCCTTTTCCACATTCAAAATTTTCCATTTGTTGAAATCATATCATTTCTTTATGGAAATGAACCCATCTTAAGAAAGGCTTTCAGAAATCCAGCGTGAAGTTTCTAGTCTAAACAGGATGAGGCTCCCTGGTGTAGAGGAGCTAGCGTGTACTGTTTTTTCAAGCTGTTTATTCTCATAAAAATCCAGAGTGCATTCTGCACTAATTAAACTTGCACTGAAAAAAAAAGGAAATCCACGTTGAGTTTTGCTAAAGGTGAGAAAATTGCTTTTAGCTGGCCCAGGTGCTGGTTTTGGGAGGGTGTCAGGGCGTCGCTGCCTGCATCCCAAGGCTAAATCCAAGTGGGACAGAGGCAGAACTGCTGAACAGCTTGGGAAAGCCTTGTGCACGTCTGTGCCCTGGTGTGTATCGGCTCCCTGCAGTGGGGTTGGGGCTGCCTGGCCCAGGGGTGGCTGGAGCTCTGCACCCCACAGCCCAGCAGCAGCTCCAGGTCCAGCTCCCCTCCCCTCAATTCGGTCCCAATCGCTCATGGAGGTAAAACCCATTTTAGTGTTTGAGAAGCCAATAACAGAAGGGGATTATATTGATGAGTGGAAGACAGCAGGTTATTTGGAGGAGAAAAATCACTGTTTAATGGAAAGCAATCACAGGCAGTCTTTGAAAACATCTGAAAGATTTTGGAAATCTAAATGCAGCAAAACCTGTTCAGACACCAGGTCTGTCTTTACTTTTCACCAGCAAGTTTCACCTCTGAAGATTTTTTTATTCGCTGGAAACCCAAGTATCTGAAAACATTTTCTTTTCCTGTCAAAATTACAGTTTCAAAGGAAATTTTTGGAGCAGCTCTACTGAAGGATGGTTATGATTACAGGAAAGAATTACAGCAGTGCTGCTAAGCAGACATAATTGATCAGCATAGCAGCGATCTTCACAATATCCCCCACTCAAGACACAGGAAACACTGCAAATACCACTTGTAAACGAAATTAGGCATTATTATTTTATAACTGTTGTAAGGTAAATGTCAAGCTTTTAATGGCAATCACTGTAACTCCGGCAGGAGTCGGGTGTCTGAATTAGCTGGAAGAGGTGAGAACCTCCCAGGGCTGGGAGTTAATAAAACTCAATAAATATCATCGGTCGCTTCCAGCGCTTGGTGAGTGCTGGGGATGGAGTGGTTGGGGCAGGGGGCACAGGGGAGGGTTCCTGCAAATTGGGCACTACTGACCCGGAGGGGTGGGAGCAATGGGGGTGAGCACACACGTGTGCACACATGCATACGCAGCCAGCTCAGCCCCATGTGCCTGGCCCCCGGGCAGGGCAGGGAGCAGGATGAGGCCCCGCCACACTGCTGCTTTCCGGAGAGAGAGTTATGAATGAACCCTTGAGCCCAGGGGGGTTGACGGCAGCAAAACCCTGCGCAACCCAAACTGTCCTTTCCCTCAGCAGCTGTGGGCTGTGCGACAGCTGCTGGATCCCGACAGGGAGACGGATACTTGGGATGCAGAGAGGGACAGAGACGGCGGGATGACTCTGCTCAGGAATGTTTTCTTTTTTCCTGCATTCCCCAGTGCTCTGGCTCAGCACTCAGGGTTTCGGAGAAAGAGAAGAACAATGGATTTTCCATGAATAGTCAACAATTTGCGGGGAGAAAAACCTGAGTCTCTTTAAGATGACAATCAGGTTCTCTGTATAAAAAGCAGCTCTGATGGAAATCTCCCATCAGTGCCAATGAAGAGGGAACAATCACTAATTTCCTTGAAGCTAATGAGTGCGAGTGTATATGACAGGGGAGAATTTAATCTGATGTGAACTGAGGAAGAGAAGCAATACTGATATTAATGTGTGACTAATTGATACCCAGAAGAACATTTGAAATGATTAAAAGGCATTTGATTTTTATACAGGACAATAAGAGGCTCATTGGCTATGACTGGTGCATCCTTTCAGTTTTCTACTTCTTGCTCCAATTTGCTCAGAAAAATCTATCATCTCCGCAGCGTAGCCTGACTGCCGCATAAAATCTCTGTGCCTAGAAATATTGTACCAAGAAATTCCTCCTGGACAGCATGAAGGTTCATACACGGTGTGAGCAGGGGCAAGAAGCCCGGCAGAAATAAAATAGGTCCCCAAACCACTAAAATGCAGCTCCCCAAAGCAGTGGGGCTTGGACAGCATCCTCCAGCAGAAAACCCGCTGTGATTAATACGGTGCTCTTTGTTATAATGAAAAACCCATTAAGGTCAGTGGCAGCATCTCTGAGCAGCACTAAATTGGAACGATGGAGACAGTAAAGTTAAAAATGAGCCATAATATTAATGTGGATAGTGAATTAATTGGGCAATTCCATAGGTAGTAAGTAAATCATAGCATTTACTGCAGGACGCAGCGCCTTGCGGCTCTTGCTGTGGGCTGGTGTGGTGGCAGTGGTGGCATCTGCTCCTGGATGGAGTCACACGGAGCTGCAGCACCCGGGGGGACCCTGCTGTGTCCACCCCTGCCAGCCTTTGCCCCTTCTCTGCTCCTTTGTGTGCTGCTGAGGGGTCTCTCACTAGGGGAAATGCCTCCCGCTTTGTTCTTTTAAGTGCTTCAGCCCCAAAATGTGTCCAGAGTGCTGGTTACAGCACGTCTGGGATGCTGCATCCATGGTCCAAGATGTCTGTCTCCTGGTCTTGCAGTTGTGGTTCAAAGTGTCTGTCCTTTGGTCCTCAGCTGTGATCCAACCTGTCTGTCCCCTGGTTCTCAGACATGGTCCAAAGAGCCTGTGCCTTGGTCCTGAAGTCATGGTTCAAAGCAACAGTCACTTGGTCCTCAGCCATGGTCCAAGGTGTCTGTCCTCTGCTCCTCCAACTGTGGTCCAAAGTGTCTGACCCTTGGTCCTCAGCATCAGTTCAAGGTGTCTATCCCGTGGTCCTGCAGCCATGGTCCAAGGTGTCTGTCCACCTTTGCTGTTGCACACCCAAAGCTTTGAGCAGACTGCTGGTAGAGTTATGGAACAGCTGTCCCCCTGGTTTAAGTGTCTCTTCAGAAAGGCTTCCCTGCCCCCGGGAGCCGTGCTGCCATTGCACAGCCCTCAGCCACCTCCTGCTGCTTTTGTGCCTCGGGGTGGACACTGCTGTGGGGCAGAGGGCAGGGATTTATACCGGGGTGAAGTGTCTGCATGCATGTTGGTCAGCTGCTGGCTTCCTCTCCATTGCCAACATCCCAGACGGCAAACAGAGAAGGGGAAATCTCACATAAAAAAGGAAATTGCTCATTAGCTGGTGCCTGATTACACAGAACAGTCTCTGCTTCAAGCCATCCCAGTTTCTGTACCATTTGCCAGATGAGAGGACGCGTACCTCCTCTTATCAACTAGCCACATATGGCCTCAGTTGAAGGGAGGTTTCAGTAATTGGCCTATTCATCATTCGTTGTTTATCTTAAGTTCACATTGTCATAGGGAACTCCAGAGACATCCTTGATTTAAGTTAAGAAACTTAATCATTATGATAAAACTGCTCGGGGAGTTGGACTTCATGTTGGAGATGCACGTGGCCATGTGGCACTCTGGCAGCCCGTAGCCACAGCAGATTATTCAAAGCTGACAAAGCTTTTGGAGAGAATAGAAAAAGATAAATTCATGGTGGCTGTTCTGATGGATCTGCTCAGAAAGTTATTACCGAAGACACACACTTCTCCTTGCTCACAGCCCATGAAAAATCCAGCTCCTCCGAGCTCAGGGGGACATCTACCTCATTGCTGCTGTTGCGACTCCCTCGTCAACAGAAGTTATTAACAGCGCTGGAGAATTTTATCCAAATGCCAGCTTCATCTTGATAAATAACAATTTCATGTCTCTGTTCTGCTGGGTGAGTACAGGGTTTTATTTCAAACACTTAACTTCCTCAGGAAGGCTTCCCCATGCACGAGGCTTGGCTCATCTCTAGAACAGGTGCTGAGCAGTTTTTATTTTCACAAGGCTTCAAATATCTGTAATGCAAAGACCAAACCCATAATCCTGCACTGTCATAAGTCACTTCTCCCAATAAAGACCTGCTTCCTACTGGGAGTGGTAAAATGGGGTTGAAAGCTACGTGTGTATCGGTGTCACAGGGAAAAGCATTTTATTAAAAATATTTTAAGGGTTGTTAGGATCTGTAGGAATAGTCTACAGCTCCTCTTGGATGTGCAAGAAAGGAAACCAAGAAGAGGGTGACTGGGGAGCAGGGGGTTGGGGTCTCATGGGGAGAAGAAAATGTTTGGTAAAAATGGCTGTGTTGTGTTGGGATTCTGTGAAGAGAATAACCACTCATATCACTGCTTAGTAAACCTAAAATATTTAATATTAACTTATTGAACATTTCCAGCTGAATCAGTTCAGTATCACATGGCTCCTGCGTTATTTTATTCTGTCACCTAATATATGTATTAATGTTGTTGACTTACTAAAGCAATCAAAGACAGAGTTGAGATTCCTCCTGAATGCCACTAATCCAGAAGGAATATATTAAATTGAACAATTTCAGCACGGTTAATTTTAATTTGATTGCCATTAAATTTCCCATTGATGGCCTCTGTAATTCATTGCACTGTGATGCTGCAAGTGTCGTTCTCCCTCGAGATGACACAGCCACAGCATCCTAGCAATGGGAGGGTGAATGCCCCGGCCTCCTGGGTGCACTGGGGTTCCTGGGGACATCCTGGGGCTCAGGAGGTGAGGATTTGCCTGGTCCTTTCACTGTGATGTCTCCATGCAGCCTTACTTGCTTCTCCAGCACCTCAAGCTCAGCTGCTGCCTCGTCTCAGCTCTCATACGTACAGCCAAGCAGTTCACAGCTCCAAGGTCCTTTTGGAAAAAAAATAAATATAGCAGCTATTTGAAAAATCAATAAAATAAATAAAATGAACTAAAGTCAGTAGGATTGCCCATCTCTGCCCCAAACAGAAAGAAGCAGTGGAAGGCTCTGCAAGTCTACGAATTTTGGAGTTCATCAGCTAGTGCTGCTGCAGGCTGGCTTCCCTGACCAGTAGCCAGGCTGGCCCTGGGGGTGCCCAGACTCAGGGGGACCTCTTCAGCCAGCTCTGCTTTCCCCTGGGGCAGCAGGTGCTCCCCATGAGCAAAGGTGGTTGGAGCCAATGCTGCTCAGCTGCCTCTGCCTGGGAGGGTATATAGAGGATGTGGGGGCTGGGTAGGGAGCTGTGCTGCTGCTGCATCTTGGCTGACAGAGGAGGGCTCCAGGAGTATGGGGAGCTGAAGATCAATGAGTAGAAATGGGGACAAACAGAGATGGAAAACAGAGCAGGGAGAAGACTCTGGTGTGTGCAGGTGAGGTGGAGCTGTGGGGTCATGGCAGTGCTGTGTGTATGAACCAGTCTGGAATGGGAACTGGGCCAGGCTGGGCGGTGTGCCCATGCTGTGGGGGTGGTAGGGCATTTTCTTCTCCTCCTCCTGAGCAGCTTCCTCTCTGCCACAGCCATGTGTGCTCACAGAGGAGGTGTGGAGGGGAGATGGTGAGCATATTGGTGGTGATGGGCCACGGTACTTGCTGTTTACTTGCCTGTGGGAGTGGGCACCAGGCTCCTGCCAGGCTTCCTCCAGCCTGGACACTGCGTGGGAGCAGCTTTTGGGGACAGCCACATCCTGGTCCTGAGGCTGCTGCTGCAGTGGTGGCAAGCCAGAGGGTTCAGGGCTGTGTCTGGTGGTACTGGTGGCTGCTGCGGGTTGTCCCAGGAGATGATGTCCCACTGGGACTGGGGGCCATGCTGAAAGGGTGAAGGGTGACAGCTACTGCCCTCCTGGGAGGTGCCTGACCCATGGATGGGGCTCCCCTAACACCCATTCTGGGGTTCATGGGAGGGCTGGCTCATACCCTGGGTGGTGCTGGGCCACTGGTGCTGCCCTCATTCTGTGCCCTCCTTCCCCCATAGCCAGTCTGGCTGCAGCTCAGTTCTTTCCTTGACTTGGTGAGTCTTTGCCTTTGGGATCATGGTTCTGTGCATGCTGTCTGCCCTTGCCTGCCACCCGATGTACCCCAGAGGGGCTGGTGCAGTAGGGCTCAGCTCCCTGCCACACCCTGTGCCCCCCAAGTCCTTCTGCAATGGGCTGAGTCCAACCCTCTGTGCCTCTGGAGCAGCCCAGGCATGCAGAAAGCATCTGCATTGCCTCCTCTCAGGTGGCACCTCCGTTTCTCCTCTCTCCTTCACTCCTGCTGAGGCTCTTATGATGTTTTTTTTTTTTTTTTTTTTCCCCCTGTCATTAAGGCGCTCCATCTCAACCTCTTTCTCTGCTATTGCTCTGCTCTCCCTTTGCTATACCTAGCAGAGATTTTTTTTCCCCCCCTCCTTCCTTACCAAGGTGCTTCTCTTCTGTTGGATTTTTCTTTCTTCTTTTGCTTTGTTCCAACTCTCCTTCCTGGTTCTTCCTACCTCCTCTTTGCTCTTTCCTTCTCTGTGCCACCTGCCCAAATCTTCTCCTCTTGCACCCACAGCATCCCCCCCACTCCCTGGCTGTCTTGGCTCTGTGACAGGAGGGGGCTGCCCCCCAGGAAGGCAGATGCACCCCAGCATGCAGCCCCTGCCCCCTGGGTTTGTCCCTAATGAGCTCTTGCCTGGCAAGTGGAGATTCCTAGGACAACCTGCTTAACTTTGCTGTCAGCTGTGGTGATTGGTTTCTGCCTTTTTACATTTTTTTTTTTTGTCCTGTGAGAAACTGCTCACTCAAGAAAGCACATTTTTCTTGCTTACTGGGAGTTCCTGTTTGTCATTTTTATAAATCAGTGTTTATTGGCCTAATTATTGTAAATGCAGAGCCCAATAAAGGTGACTGTGATTGCAATATCTGATAATGAATTTTATAACAAACCTGCTGAGCCTGAAAGCTGCCAGCAGGAAAGGCATTATGTCAGGTTAATGACAGAGAGGAGAATTCCTCCCTGCTAAGCTTTCTTCCAAAGCATGAAGGGTCTCTGATGGAGGCTGCTGGGCTGGAGGACCTCAGGTTGGTGGGGTCTGAACCTCCAACACTGCACCCCAAAGCTTTTGGGGCTCCTGTTTCCCCTTGCCCTGATGGGGAGGGACATTTTGGGGGTGGAGAGATGTGGGGAGGCTCAGACCCTGCTCAGCGTGTGCAGACCTCAGGCAGCAGCACCCAGAGGTGCCCATGACTCTCCTTTCACTCCCCCCATCTGACCTAATGCTACCCTGCAAACGCTGAAGGCAAGGCACAGGGAAAGCTGCTTAAATAGCACCTAAAGCTAGCTCAACTCCAACTGCTGCAAATAGATTAATTTGAAAAATCAATTGAGCTCTGCAGAGGTGGGTGTTCCAGTATTGATGCTGGTGCCTGCTCTGACCTCATGTCCTAACGTGTGCCCTGGGGCAGGGGGCAGAATCCCCTCCCTGCCTACAGCTCAGCCTGCTGGGGGGCAAGCAGCTCCCCTGCCCATACCTGCAGTGCCTGGGGCTCACTCCATCACCCCCACCTCCTCCTGCCCGTGGTGTCTGCTGAGATGGTCCAGGGCAGGAGTCAGCAGTTGTCTAACATCATCCTGAGACCTGGATGAAGGGATTGAGAGCACCTTTGGCAGGTTTTCAGCTGACACCAGGCTGAGTGGGGGTGTTAAACTGCAGAGCAATCTGGACAGGTTGGATCGATGGGCATCAGGTGTAACAAGGCCAAGTGCTGGGTCCTGCCCTTGGGTCACAACAACCCCAGGCAACATTACAGACCTGGGGAGTTGTTGCTGGAAACTGCCTGGTGCAAAAGAATCTTGGGGTGTTGGTGGACAGCCAGCTGAACGTGAGCCAGCAGTGGCCAAGAAGGCCACCAGTATCCTGGCCTGGATGAATACCAGTGTGTCCAGCAGGAGTAGGGAAGTGATCGTGCCCCTGGACTCGGCACTGGTGAGGCCACAGCTTGAGCACTGGGGTCAGTTTGGGGTCCCACAGTAGAAGAAAGACCTTGAGGGGCTGGAGCAGGTCCAGAGAAGGGCAACAAAGCTGGTGAGGGCTCTGGGGAACATGGCTTGTGAGGAGCAGCTGGGGGACCTGGGCTTGTTTAGTCTGGAGAGGAGGAGGCTGAGGGGAGACTTTACTGCTCTAGACACCTTCCTGAAAGGAGATTGGAGTGAGGTGGGTGTTGGTCTCTCCTTCCAAGTAACTAGGAGATGTGATGAGAGGAAATGGGGCAAGTTACACCAAGGGATGTTTCAGCTGGATATTAGGAAGAATTTCTTTCCTGACAGAGTGGTGAGGTGTTGAACCAGGCTGGCCAGGGAGATGGTGGCATCACCGTCCCTGGAGGGGTTCAAGCATGTGTGGAGGTGGTACCTGGGGACATGGTTTAGTGGTCATGGTAGTGTTGGGTTGATGGTTGGACTTGATGATCATGGAGGTCTTTTCCAACCTGAGTGATTGCATGGTTCTATGATTTTGCTGGGGAAAGCGATGCTGCCCTGGCAAGGCCCTGGTGCATGGAGGGTGTGGGGATTTATGGGCTCCCTGTGGGGTCTTTGGACTCACTGTGATGCTGTTACCACATGGTGTTCCAAGTGCCACGGACCCATCCAATGCTTGAATGAGGGTGGGGGACCTGGGGTTTGTGGTGGTGCACGGTGCCTGTCATCGGCTCCAAATGCTACCTGACCATGATGGCCCCAAGCTCCTGCTTGTCTCGGTCCTTATCAATGCTTATGGTTGGACTGGGCAGAGTCAGCAGCATCTGCTCATGTGTCTGCTCCTCCAGCATGGCTCTTTCCCAGGGTTTGGACCTGGATCTGTGTTTCAAAGCTACAAGTACTGGGCTCTGGGCTTTCAGTCAATGCATGGTAGTCAATGCTACTCCAGGTCCCTCTGATCTGAGAGCCGTCTCTGCCGTGCTGCAGGAACTGGGGTGACTTTCTAAACCTGGGTCAGACCCAGAGCATGGCCTCATGCTGCTTCAAAACCTGGGCCTGGAGGGTTTGATTTGGCTCGCTCACCAGCAGCAGGAAGCGAGTGCAAAAGGGAAAGAATAAAAACTAGAAGATAACATGTTTTCTCTTAAATAATGCAGAGGAACACCAGGGAGGAGGATGTACAAACGTGATTTAGTCCTTCAGCCCTGTGTTATTTGCTGCCAGTCACCAGCGTGCCCCAGCTGTGCCTCGGGGGGCTGAGGGAATTCCTTGCCCTCTGCAATGTGCAGATGCCCCCACTGAACCTTCTCTCCCAAAACACTAACAAGAGGCTGGAGCTGCTGCTGCTTTTTGCATCTTTAATATTTGGTCGGCAGCTGCTGTTTGATGCTACTCAATGTGGGAGCAAATTGGATTAACTGGGATAAGCAGAGAAAAATAACCAAACGTGTGCAGGGTTTGTTTGCAGAAACTGGTGTCTGCAGAAGCTGGTGAGACCTTGAGAAGCTCCTGGTGCATGGGGCAGGGCAAGCCCAGGCTCTGGCCTTGCTCTGTGGGTGGAGTGGAAAGGGGAAATTGTGGGGCAGGGGCATAAACCCATCACAAGGTGCCCTGTGGCCCTTTCCCAGCAGGGTCTCCCTGGCAGCTGTGTGACCCAGTGGTTTATTGGTGTTATCTGCCACGTGTGAGAACACTTGTCTTCAGCAGACAACACTCTCAATAATGCAGTCAATAAGAAGAGGACATGGATACCTTGGGAAAATTTACTGAGAAATCTGGGAGATGTTTGTTTGGATAAATGAGCACTGAGCACTGTATTTGTCACACTGTGATCACAGCAAGCTGTGGTTTGGTGTTTCTGCACCAGCCAGAACCAAGTAACTTCCTGTCTCTGCCCCTGGAAAAGACCCTCCCTTGCCCAGGAGGGGACCAGGGCACAGGAGATATGCAAGCAGAAGAAGTCCTTGCTGCTGGAAGCAAGAAGTTGAGGCAGAAGGCCAGTGGCTGTGGTTGCTCCTGCCTGATGCTCAGCCAGCTGCCAAGAGCATTGCCAGGGCAATATCCTGCCCCATCCTGCTCAGCCCATGGAGCAGAGTTATTTCATTCATCTCATGTCATCTCCTCGGCTGATCTAGCTGCAATATTGGAGAAATAACTTTTTGCTGCTCCCTGAGGAGGAGCAGACTTCAGAGGCCAGGAGAGCTCCTCCCTCTCCTCCCTGCTCTCAGTGGGCTTCGATCCCTAAAGCTGCCAGAAGCTTTGCAAATCTTTGATTCCTTCTAACTCTTCAAGTCAGGGATGCATAAAAAGCAGCTCATTCATGCAAAGAAAAAAACCAAAACCAGCAAACCAACCAGTTATTATCATCATCAAACCCTTCAAACTCCCAGGGCAACTTAGCAAGGTCTAGATGAAGTCACGTCCCTGTCCCAGACACCGAAATGTCACATCGTGTTGGTCGATGCTGCAGGTGCTGTCAGCAAGTGGTGCTGTGGATCATTCCCCATTCTCTTTGTGTACCCAGCTCCCTTGGATGCTCTGCTTGCTTCTCCCCCGAGTTACCACCCCGACCACGTGCTGCTCCTGCTCCCTGTGCCACCCCAGCGTTGTGGTCCCTCGGGGTGGGAGCACTCGTGGGGTGCTGGTTTGTGGAACCTCATTAGCCGCAGATAAATGAGGAGTCAGGTAAATTCTTACTCCAATTCCTGAAATACTGGTTTAATGCATAATATATGTCCAGGGGTAAATC
>NW_008596845.1:0-13178 GCF_000691845.1 Merops nubicus | reverse complement strand
AAGAGCGTGCTGCTGAATTTTAAGCACGTTATCACAGAAAACAATGACTGTGGTGAGTGAATGACATGTCTAATGAACACAGAAGGGGAGCAGGGCTGGCATCTCCACTCCCTCGAGCTGGTGCAGCCTCCATTAACTGCACAGGGGATTTTTTTTTTCCCAAGCATAGTAGTGACAAATTATCCGATCAATAAGAAGGCTGATCCATGGTCTAATCTTGCTTAGCCCCAGTAAGCCAAGGATTGATCCAGATCTAATCTTGCTTATCCTGGACAAACCCAGAAGCAGATCCAGATCCTGTGGTAATGCATCCCATGCAAATCCAGAATTGCCCTATCGATTTGCTGGTGGTGTCACTCTGGTTTTGCCCTGCTGGTGAGGGGTTTATCTGCATCATCTGCCCCTTGATGTGTAACGCAATCAAAGCAGTCCTCTGGATGAACTGATGGCAGTGAATGCCTCTTGTCTCTGGCTTGAGTGCCGTGGAGCAGTGGGGCTTCCTGCATAAGAGGGGCACAATAGAAGGAGGAGGCTAAATGCTGGCTGGGAATCAAGGCACCCTCTTTGTGTTTCACCTGAACTGTGGCAGCTTTTCCTTGCTGTCAAAGGCAGTCATGGAGCCATGGATCCCTGCAGAAGGTGCAGTCTGTGTAGGTACAGCTCATGCTCCCACCTAGAATGCTTCTTGGTCTCCTCTCAGGCCCTGGATGTCCCATGACCCTCCACCTGTGACTACAGTGAGCAGAATCCTAGAATGCTTTGGGTTGGAATGGATGTTTAAAGATCATATAGCCCAGTCCCTCTGCAATGAGCAGGGATGTTTTCAACTAGATCAGGTTGCTCAGAGCTCCATCCAACCTGACCTGGAATGTTTCCAGGGATGGGGCACCTACGTTCTCTCTGATCAACCCGTTCCAGTCTTTCAGCACCTTTGCTGTAAAAAATTTCTTCCTTATCTAGTCAAAGTCTACCCTTTTGGTTTAAAACCATTACCCTTTGCACTATTGCAAGAGGCCCTGCTGAGAAGATTGTCCCCATCTTTCCACAAGCCCCCTGTAAGTACTGAAAGGCTGCAATAAGATCCCCCCTGAGCCTTTTCTTCAGGCTGAACACCCCCAACATTCTGAGCCTGACCTCACAGCAGAGGGGTTCCAGCCCCCAGTCAGTTTTTTAGCCCTGCTTTAACAGGTCCATGTCTCTCCCATGCTGAGGACAAGCAGAAGGGCTGTGACATCTGACAGTCCCCTTTGCTGCATTGTCCTGCAAAAGGTGGCTCCTGCAGCCCACCAGCCCGTGTCCGTGGGCTTCAGCACACCCAGGTCTGCTGCTCCTGCAGGTCAAGGGGCTTCTGCTGCCAGGCCTTCCTTCAACTCTAATAACTTCAGGAAGGGGAAAAAAAAAAAGGCAAAAAAGCAATTACCTTCTGGGGTGGAATTTTTCCAGCCTTTACTCAGCCCACCGGGGAATTTGTCAGGAACATGGACTGCAGCTTTATTCAGCTGTTGGTGAGTTAGACCAGCACAGGGAAAATGGCATGTCTCGCAGCTTGATGTTTTTCTGATGTCTGTCTTTGCTCTCAGGCTTTAAAAAAAAGTACCAGACCCCAAAAATCTCTCTTCAAAATGTAAAACTTGCCCTTAGCTTAATTCAGTGGAGACTCGAGCAGCTGCTCTTGCATCTTGGAGAAAAGAGGCCTCATGCTATTAACATGTCTAAAGAAATTGGATGTAGAAATATGAAGGTCCCCAATCTTTTAAGAGCTGCACTCTGCCTCCAGCTCCTGGCTCTTGCAAGCACAGCACTGTGGGATGCAAATAGGTCACAGGATCTGACCTTGCTGGGCTTAAAGGGGGGTGTGTGCTCCAGCCCCCTGAGGAGAGGGTCCCTGAGCTGGGAGGAGGTGGTGACAGGGCTCTCCTCTGTCCTACAGCTTGCATGGCCCCGTGCAGGTGCACTGTCAGAGGCTGGGCTCAAGTGCTGGGAGACTAAATCCTGGAGGCTTGGTGCCAGAGCTGAGCTACAGCTGTGCCTGCAGCCTGGACTCTACTTTGCAAAGTGTTTTGAGCCGAAAAGCGCTTGAACCTTGTAAATATAACCTAGAAGGTTCTCAAACAATCCAGAAATATTCTCTGAGAAAATGCGCTGCCTTTCCCCTTCCTTTGCCTCAAATGGGAAATGATTCCAAATGTGCTTTTCTAATCAAAGGGGCCACTTTGTACTTCGGAATCCGAGGGGAGGGGATCGGAGCACGAAAACTCCTCCTCAGCGCGGCGTTTGCGAGTCGGATCTCCCGTGGCCAAACCCGTCTGTGTTCCTGCTTTGGCCTGAGCAGCAGGATCTTCCCCCTGCAGCTGGGCACTTTGCTTCACAGGCTTAGCTGCTGCACAGGGAGGAGGAGGATGAAAGGCTGGAGGAGCCCAGGTTTCTATGGCAGTGTGAACAGCAGCCGCTCTCCTTATCTCCCCTACTTGATCAGGAGAAATTGCTTTTGTCAATTTTAATTTCAGCTGAGCTGAGCAGGATAAACAAAGGGAGGTGCAGGCAAAGCAGATGGTTTGTCACAGAGCAGGGAGCAGGCAGGAAGAGTGTGCAGCTTTTTATAGAGTATAATGGCCTTTCCTTGCATCTAGCTATCCATCAGCACAGAATTCCTGAAATAAACCAGTGATATACGTGGAATACCCAAACATTACAGCTGGTCTGGGATACTCGGTCTGTGGGAGTTTTGGCAGTGCTTGGGAGCATCCATACCAAAGCTTCCTGCTGGTCAGTGCTGGCTCCTTGTTTGGAGTCTCCTGCAGTGGCTCGTCCCACGGTTGGGGCAGGGGACCTCTGCTGTGCCCAGGGTGAGACTTTCTTCTGCAGCCTGGCAGATGTGGCAGTGCCACCAATGCTTCTTCTCAGGGTAACCAGAATTAAAAAGGAGTTTGCATCTTACCCCACAATTCTCCCTTCTGCTTACACCAGCTGGGGTCACTTCACACCAGGTCAGGCAGGTGCCTGAAGAAGCAAGGAAAGGAGACAGCCCATGGCCCTGAAGTTTCCTTGCCCATATAGTGGTTTTGCACAAGTGGAGCTTCACCTGTGTAGGTGTTGACGGGAGCGTGGAGGAGCTGTGCTTGGTGCTCACAATGATCTCCCACCCCCTCACCTGCTCTGGCTTGGGCACTTCTATTGCAGGGGTCATTTTGGTGATAGGGTGTCCTCTCGTGACCTCCAGCTGCATTCACCTCCCAGCTTCTCCAGCACTGGCAGTGTGGTCCTGCCATGACTGTGTGCTGGCTGGGAGGGTGGCCAGGGCATGTGCCCCATGGCTCAGGCAGGGCTAGCAGGAGGCTGCCAGTGCCAAGCAGCTCAGTGCCAAGCAGCTCTGACACCGCTGCTGTGGCAGCGTGTCCAAACCAGCCGGGGGAGACGTGCTCCTTCCCAGAGCTGGTGCTCTCGGAGCACGGCACAGATTGGTGGGTATTTGTTTCAATAAGAACCACGCTGGTGTTTGCAAACCCTTTTAAATTGCTCTCAGCAAGCGCTTCTGCGTCTGGAGCAGAGTCAGCCTGCAGGAAAGCCCGCAGGAAGGGGAGGTCTGGGGGGCGGCGGCAGCAGCCTGAACCCTTGCCAGGTTTCCATCCCGCAGAGCGTGTCGGGGCCGGAGCAGGGACGTGCTGTGGCTGCTCCCTGCCTGCCTTTGAACAGCAGGCTGGCGAGTCCCCGCTCCAAAACATCCCCATTAGAGCATCCCTCTGCCATTTCAAATAATGAGCAAATATGAAGAAAATCAAAGAATGTTTGAACTTCATTAATGAACAGAAAGGAGGCTGAATGTTTCCAATAAACTGTTTGCTGCGAATTTGCAGAATACCTAAAGCAGCTCTGTCCATTCCAGCTCAGGTTCTGCAGGTGCCCAGAGCCATGAAAACCTCAGTGCTGAAATGATGGAATCAGCCAGACCCTGGTGGGCAGAGCTGCTGGCGGTGGCTGTGATTTTTGGAGATAGGTGACTTATTCAAAATCCAAGCATGTGTGTTATATTTCCATGTGCAGGCAGGAACACCCCCTTGGGGAAGGTGGTGGGAGGCAGCCTGCTGGTGCTGCTGGACTTGTTAGTGGTGAGGAAAGGGGAGATATGGACCTGGGCTTGGAAGAAAAAGGGGTTCAAAGGCTGCTCTCGGGGGAAATTGGCTTCTATTTAAAAGAAAGGTCCCTGTGGTATTTGTCTGTGTTGCGAGAGACCTATTTAGTATTTATTTCTCTTTATGTGCTGTTTACAGGAGGCTGAGCAGTGGTGTTGCTGGCTAGGTGGGGTCCCTCACTCTGGGGTGACCCTGGATTCCCAGATGTGCACCCAGTGCAGAGCCAGCTGCAGACTTTGTTCACAAGCATGCAGAATTTTAAGCTGTGCTTTCATTCTTCAGGGCTGGAAACCTCATCTTGGTCACAGGCTGGTTGCTCAGGCCTCCCCCATGGACAGATGGATGGTTGACCCAGGTTCTGCAGTGCTGAGCCCCCCAGCTGCACCCCTCCAGCTTAACAGCAGGTTGGGGGTGCCCTGCGTGGGGTGCAGAGGGGCTGTGTGGGGGATGGATCATACTGGTGCCTTCTTCCAGCAGGACCCTCAGCCATCACCCAGGGCCAGCCCTGGCTCCACAGAGTCATCAGCTGGCTAATTCAGGTAGATCATGATGACAGGGTTGGGGTGTATGTTAAATGTGTCTGCTGGGAAGGGTGTGTCTTCACGTGGTGTATCACTGAACTCTGCTGTGGGTCTGGGCTGTAATTACTGCTTTTCCCTCTGAATGGGGCACTTGCCCTGACTTTAATGGTTATTTATTCCCTGGCTGCAGGAGAACTTGGTGCCCTGAATTACCACCCTGGGTTGGCTGCATGGGGTCCTGGGTGTCGGGTGGAGAACCTGAGAAGAAGTTTCAGGAGGGGACACACTCGGAGCTACTCTGCATTCCCCATGGGTCCCCAGGCCTGGTCCCTGGCCCCAGCTCTGCACAGCGTCTGGGTGTCTGTCCCCAGCAGCATCTTGCAGCTCTTTAAGCAGAGCTGGGGCGATGGCAGCAGCACATATCACTGTGGCACAAGCTGCCTGGCAGTCTCCATGCAGCTCACTCTGCTGCTCCTGAGCGTGTAACGTGGCAGAGCAGGTTTGCTTAAAAGGCAGCTCCTCTTTGGGTAGGATGCTGTCCCTCCCCAGGTGCCCCCCTCGCTTTCAGGGGTCACTCACGATTGTGGAAACACAGAAATTCCCAAAATGCCCTCAAACAGAAGATCAGTCCCTCTGTCTTGTTTACATCACCTGTAAACAAGAGGAACCCAGAGAACGGATGCATCATTTACTGTTAATAGATCAAAATTATAGATGATCACAAGATAGCAGTGCAGAGCATAAACGCTTAGCTGATGTAAATTACTTTTTCCTCTGTTTCCTTCCATTAGCCACCAACCATTTACCCCAGGCAGAGCTCTGTCCCCAGGAAGCACCAGAGCTGGATGTGGAGAAGCAGGCTGGGTAAGTGCTGGGTAAGATAGCACTCCTGATGGACTGAGATGAGATGAAGTGTGAAAATCAGAGGGACTGAGAGATGGAGGATGCTACTTGTTATGTTATCTCATTTTTTTTTAAAAAAAAAGAGGCAGGAAGCTGTTCCTACCTGATTTGTAGTGTTGTGCTCTGGGCATCGCTTGCTGCAGGATGGGACTTGGCCTGCAGACCAGAGAGGGGAGTTTGCAGCATTGGCAACAACACTCTGTGATTCAGAAGTGATCCCTTAAACAAGATTATTACTCATTTTACCAGGCACAGCTATCCATTACAGTTAATAAAACACCACATAAGTGATTCTCAGCCTGATTCTAACAACCTATCTTGTGGCCCAGCTGGACTCACTTTTATCTTTAGCCTCACACTGGAGGATATGCTGGCATCAGAAGACACCAAGATGTTGGTACCTGATTGCGTGGATGGCCAAGATCTGCCTCTTAATTTCCAAGGGCATGGGTGATGTGAGCTGTTGGACGGGCATGGTTGCCACCTCTCTGCTGCATCCTTCTCCAAAGGACAGGGTCTGAGTTGGCCATGGCTGCAGTGGCACATTGGCCTGGGGTCCTGGAGGTCTCATCACTTTGGAGCAAATGAAGTCTGCAGCCTGGAGAAGAGGAAGGGAATGGGGACTAGGCTGGGGTGCAGGAGGAAGGCACTCCTGCTGGAAATGAGCTCCAGGCATGTGTTGTGGAGATGCCCCCGATGCAAGGATGGTGACACAGCTGCCTCCAGGTGCTGGTGCTGCTCAGCAGCCCGTGGTGCAGCAGAACAGGAGCATCTTGCCTGCACCCAGGTGCCAGGAACAGCTCAAAGAGCCAGTCTCTGCCAGGATGCAGCCACCCCATGGATACGGAGCAAGCACCATGGGATGAGCAGCCACAGCAGCAGCACCAGCACTGCCAGCACCGGCTCCGCGGCGTGCCAGGGGTCTGCTCCCGGCCGTCCATCTGGCACCTCCCTGAGACACAGCGCTCAGCTTTTCACCGTGCCAAACCAAATCCTAGCAGACTATTAATCACTGGCTTGGAACGGCACCCAGCTCAGTTGGGTTATGATAAGCGACGCCAGCCCTTGTCGGACACCGTGTAGCCATCTGAAGAGGCTGTAATTACAGCAGTCGTTAGGCATTTTTCTAGCCTTTTCTCCCCTCTCTCGTAGGCAATGTTATGTGACCAATCTCTCCCTGACGTTCCCATCTCCGAGCGCTCTGCTGAAGTGCCACCAGTAGCCTGCCCGGGCTGGGGAGTGGGAACATGGGGCTCGCTGAAGACAGCACAGGCAGGGTGCCAGAACCTGTGAATCTCAGTTTGGTGGCTGAAAATGATCCATGTGGTGATGCCGCGGAAGACCTGGGGTTCTGACAGGTGTGTTCTGCTGCTTCCCTACATCTGTGATTGCAGAAGAGGCAGGGGGTGCTGGGGAGCAGGGCAGCGTGCCAGGACTGGTGCCTGGACTGCTAATTGCTGAGCATAGCACAGAGGCAGGCAGCCTTTGAAACACCAAACTGTGGGGTGCTGCTAAGTCAACGCCAGCGAGGAGCCAGGGCCGGATTCCCTGATGCAGGCACCTCGGTGGGATGGAGCCAGAGCCTGGTCCCAGCCTGGCAGCTCCTCCTCGGTTGGTGCCTCGTGTCTCCACCGGCTGCTCTGGAGCTGAGGTGACCTGTGCTGGCTGAGGAATGCTGCCCAAACCTCTCAGCTGGTGTGCAGCACTATAGCAGGAGGCTCTATATCCCAGAAGTGTGCTCTCCTGCCTGTTGGCTTGCTGGGCAGGAGGCTCGTGGCTTGGGTGTAAAAGCAAGTGAACACCTGGGAGCTGTCAGCTCTCTGCCAGTGCCAGGGATCTCATTTCTGCTGGAAGAAGGAAATTTTGCAGTGTCTTTCCCATCCCCTGGGGTCAGAAGCAGATTAAGTAGCATGCAGGAATAAAAGGGGGAGAAAAGCAAAAAGGAAAATGTAGAATAAGTGATTTAGTTGCATTCATGATCATTTTGAAAGACGGAATGGATGTTGCTGGGGCAGCCGTGCAGTTTGCCACGCTCTGTGCGTTAGCCGCGTAGCCCTTCAGACCAGAGCCCCTGCGCTGCTCTGTTCCTCTAAACCCCTGTCCCTCCCCAGGTGCCTCTATTCCCCTCACCTTGGCAATCTGTTCATCCATGCAGGGACCCGGGGCCTGAATTAAGATGTGCTCTTTGTAAGCGGGGCAGGAAGAGCAGAGACCCTCCCATCACCTGGGATACCCTTCGTCGGCAGGCAGATCTCATGCAGAGGGAAGTTGGGTTGCCTCCGAATTCATCCATGGCACTGCTGTCTGCTAACCCCTGAGGCTGCCTGTTCTTCACCTGTGTGGGTCACAGCACGCATGGTTTGCAAACCCAGGCAGGCGTCCAACACGCTGTCCTGAAGGTCCACCAGGCAATTGTGCACTGGACTGCATTGCAGAGCTCCTGCACACCCTGGTGATTGCACAGATTGCCACTGCCTCCTGCTTCGCTTTCCTACCCTCCCTCTTCTCTCCTCCTCGCTTTTAATCTTTGCTTAACTTGTTGTGCAGGCAATTGCGTGGCATTTAGTGCATGGTGATGTGTGTTTGGGGCCTGTGCTGGAAATACAGCTCGTTATCTGGAGTGGATAATATTAAGCACTTTTCTCTGTTGGCCATTTGATCACAAGGTTATCCTGTTTGATGGGTTTATACGCTGGAATTGATTGCTTGGGAAATATTTAGCCAGCACGGCTGACACGTGTGTCTCCCTGCAGGCTGCCAGAGGCAGGTGTGCTGTGGCACCCGAGGGGCTAAGAGGGCATCTCTGTGGGCAACCAGCAGCCCTTCTCAGGGTCAGCTTTTCCTGTAAGAAATGGGATTAAATCAATGGAGCCGTGTAGTGTTTTTGGTGTGGTCCCGCCGCAGACAGTGGGTCGGCTGCCTCTCACCTGTGAGGATGCTGTCTGGTGCTCAGTGCTGACCTTGGCTGTGGTGGGGCTGTGCTGCTGTGGGACCAGCTTGCTCAGCAGTGTGCCCAGCTCTTGCTGTGGGTCCCCTGCCCAGGTGGGGACACCTCCCCACCCTGCTGGCCGTGGCCTCTCAGCTGACACAGCTGGCAGAGATGCTGGTTATGGTGGTAGCTTTCCATAACGTGCCCTCTAGGGAGTGGCCTGAGAAGCAGCACACTCGTTTGCCACAGCCCATCAAGTACCTGCTGGCTGATAAATGCCAACTTGGCGCAGGCCAGCAAGGTGGGGACAAAGTCTGCATCACCCTGGCCCTCTGAATGGTGCAATGTTTTTTGCTTTGCATCTTAATAGAACTTTTTATAGGTGAAAGGCAGCCAGCATCACCTACGTGTTTTCCCATGCAGGCTGCTGAGAGCCAGCTTCTGCCCAGCACCTCGCTGCACCCTGTGCTGCCTTAATTCCCACAGGGATGCACCTCCCTTGCTCCTTGGGTACCTCCAGAAAACATCATCCTATTATTGCCCCCCCTCCAGGATCTTTATTGCTTCCCCTCCCTGTGTTTTGCTGCCAGGCAGGCTGTGGGAGGTGGGAGCGGTTCCAGCGAGCTTCCTCTGGACCAGCACCAGTGTGGGAGAGGAGAATTAGCCCTGCACCTGCCACTTTTTTAATATAGGCTTTAAATCTGATTATAACTGCCTGTCTGCCTCTGCATTATGTGTTTCATGATTATTCAGCATTATGCAATCTTTGATAAAAGATGCTGCATCAGGAAAAGTGAATTAAACTATTGAGTGATAGGAGTTTATCGAATTCCTCAGAGTGATGCTGTCCTCTCTTTGGCACTTTCACCTCTCCTGTGGAAGGAGCGTGGCAGGCGCTGCCCTTGCTAACAGCCAGGAAACCCTGCTGACATGGGTGGAATTGTGGGAGTACAAATAAAGTTAGATTTCAGCTTAGGAAGACTCTTTTTATAGTCTAAAGACTCAATATTTTACAGCAGCGGCCCCTTATCCGCACAATGCGCAGACTGTGAACAGTTTCATGGACAGATGTCTGCTAGTCCAGTGGATGCTCCATCAGGTTTGGCTCTTAGAGGGCTGATGGGCAGAGCTGATCAGGCTGTCCTCGCTCCAGAACCCCCTGAGAATGGGCGTGCACTGAATTCCCCCATGATGGGGGCAAAACCCCCAGTTTTAGTTGTAAGCTGAATATTTTGTCTCATACTCCAAACACCCCCAATATAAAAATGTTGTATTTTTCTCCTTTGTAGGTTTTCCCTTTCTCCACACATGGCAGATGTCTGATGGTTGAATGGTCTAGGGATTTTGCTCTGAGCTTTACTATTTCTTCATTTCCTTTTTCTATGCTACAGTATTTTTTTTTTCTCCTCGTTTGCTGTGATAACAGAAACATTGCTAGGCAAAGAAAAAAAGCACAAACCTAAACTGTAACTCCCGACACCCAGATGCTTTGAAAAGCTTTCAAGTTTTGCAGAACTGGATAAGCAAAGAAAGGAAAAAATAAACCTACATCATTTATTTTGCTTCACCTAGTAGCTAAAAGAAAAAGGTGCTGGAAAAGGGAAAAACAACACTTCAGAAATGTGAAATTAAAAGAAAAGCTCTGAAAAATTAAAAAGAGGAAGTTGCCCTTGATGTTTAAAACAAATTTCAAAATTTCAAACTATTTTTTGCAGGTTTCCTCCAGTTCTGTACTGCACCTGGAGAAACAGGGTGCTGCAGGAGGTGGGTCTGAGCAGGCTTTCCTCTCCCCTTGCCGTAGCAGAGGATGAGATGGTGGCTTGGGTACCAGCAGCCAGGCAGGGCACTGGTGGGTACCTTTGCCATAGAGGGGAGGTAGGGCATGAATCCATCCAGCTTCTGCAGCAGCATGTCCCAGGAGAGGCAGGAGGTGTGATGGCTTTGCTGGCCTCATCCTGTGCTCGTCCTTTCCCCTCGCCCCTGCACAAGGAATGTTTAATAAAAGACCCAGGCTAGACAGCCTGCTGATACTGTAGGTTTAAATATGCATGTTTTAGATCCTGAGATTTACTTTTTGACAGGTACAAGAGAGACAGCTATAAATTTGGGCTGGAAAGGGATTCGCATTAGCACTCAAACAAAGGGCTGCAAGCTGCGCTGCTTGCTTTTAATTAAAAGCTTTCCTTATTTTATAGCGTGGGCAGAACCAATATCTTCATTACACACTGCTGATAGCCATCAATGAGCCAGCTGATTAGCAACCTGATCTAGCTGGGGACGTCCCTACCTACTCTAGGGGGGTTGGACTAGATGACCTTTAGAGGTCCCTTCCAACCCAAAGCAGTCTATGATTGATGGGCTGCTGTGCTGCCCTGTCCCATCAGAGTAGCTGGGGCCAAGCTGGCCCTGTGGCCCCCTGGACCCTCAGGCTGATGCTCAGGGACAGCAAGCTGGCACCAAGGGGGGTGATGCAGCATGACTGGAGGAGGCTGCTATGAAATGGGCTGCTCTCTTGCATGGAGAGCTCTTGCAGGGCTTCTGGGCATGGGGGCCACCATGGCACCAGCTCCCTCGCTCTCAGCCAGGCTGCCACAGGCTGCTGCTAGGGGCATCAGCAGGTGCATCTCAATGGGCGTGTTGGGCAGTGGGTAAACTAATTGTGTTGCAAGGAGTGGAACGAAGATTTAGATTTCAGAGCCAACATGTGGCATCTTTATTAATGTACCTACTTGAGTTCCCTGGGACGCGATGTTTTCTCCTCACCCTGGCCATCCATCTGAACTGATAATAGGACTATTAATCCATTTTGTTGACAGGGCTCACAGACCTCCAGTGAGGCAGGAGATGGGGAGGGGTGGGGCTGCAGTCGATGCCTGTTTTGCTCCGAAGGGATCCCATCACAGCCTCTGGCAAATGGGGCACCAGCTGGGGGTGAAAGGATGGAGTGTTAACCAAGGTTATGGGTGCTGTGCAGCTGGCCAGCTGTGGCCTGCCTTCTCCTTGGTTACCTGGAGAGCATCCTGCAGAAAGCATTGGAGATGGGAGACGCTCTACACAAGCCAAACCTGCAGGACACCTTGTGACTCAGGTCATACTGTGCAGGGACACCAATGTTACACACCACAGACCTGCTCAGCAGGCTTGTACCAGCCACCTAACCCCTCTAGCTCCCCTCCATATCTACATGGGGGTGAAGTTTCTCTGGTTTTAGGTCTTTTTCAGCCCTGTCCAGCTACAGGGTGCCTGGCACCACATCCATCCTGTCAGTGATTTGCTTTACAGGAGCAGAAATACGTATATGCCATAAGTTAAAAATACAGGTCTTTTATACGAAGAAACGTTTTGGTGCAAAACGAGCTGGGAAATGAGGCACTTCCCTGCCCAGCTCACTCCTCCACACATCCCCTGCCAGTGGCTCATCCCAGCCGCCTTTATATTCAGACTGATCCTGTCTGGGTTTAAATATCTCAAGCCACAGAACTTTCTCCCTCCAGGGAACCACGTTGCAGCCTCATAATTTCTGCTGTCAGCAGAGGGGATTTTTTCCCCTGTGACATTCAACCTAAATGCTCCATTTCTTCATTTCCTGTCATCCCTTCTGGTGATGCCCCTTGTACTCTATTAAATAATTCCTTCCCTCTCTCTCTATTTACACCAACCAGATCTGTAAGGCTCTTAGTTTGTCTCCCCATGGACAGCTCTTAGCCAAGCAATATATATATTTAAGCCTTTTAATCTTCCTTCAGAAATCAGTCTCTCTGTGCCTTTGATCATTTCTGTGGCTTCCCTCTGAACTGCCACCAATGCATCTGAGCTGAGGGAGCCTCGTGCTCCAGCTCTGGTCACCCCGGAGCCTGCTGGCACCTCCAGCCCAGCGGCTGGTCCCTCCCTGCTGCCCTTGTGCATGGCAGCCTCCCGGGTCCCCTCGCTGTCCCCTTCGCTGCAGGCCCCTCACTGGGGTCATCTTCTGGCTCTGGTGCTTGGCTCACCCACCGTTGCCCCTTCTGCTGTGGCTCGTACTTGCCTTGGCCTCCCCGCTGTGCTCACTCACATTTGTCCAAGGTGCTTTTTTGCCGTTTCCTACCCATGTTTCTAATCTCACCAGGCCCTTTTTGTGTTAATTTTCTATGCTTGCCGGAGCTCACAGCACCTCCCAGTATAGCATCAAGTGCCAAATTCATTAATGTGTAGTTTACTCCCTCTTTCCAGGTCATTAATGAGGGTATTAAACGAGAGCCGACCTAACCCAGATCCCTGCAGTACCCCATAAACACCCCCCCTGTTTCTAATTACCCTTTGTTTACGATCCTTCAGCCAGGTTTTCAATCCACATGGCACGGTTCAAGTCATCAGAATTAATTTTTCCAAGGAAGGCTTCCCGAACGCGGGACCGGGGGCTTTGCCCACTGGCACCGTCCCCACCTGCCGCCTCCCCGCGTCCCACCCGTGGCTCCCGGTGGCCCGCGCTGCTGGCAAAGGCTCCTCTCTCCGCTAGGACACGGCAGCAGGGACCCTGCGTCCCTCCCGTGTGCCCCGGGGAGGAGGGAGGGGGCACCCCCTCGGTTGTCCCGGGGCACGGTGTCCCTAGGGGAGGTGGTGTCGCTCGACGGATGTTGTCGCGGGGGATGGCGCCTCTGGACGAGTGGCGGTCCCGGGGCACGGCGTCACCGGAGGCGGCGGTGTCCCCGGACCCAT
>NW_008596844.1:630-1168 GCF_000691845.1 Merops nubicus | reverse complement strand
TATTCTGTGTCTCTCACTTTCCCAATATATGTATAGAATTCGCGGTGGGTGGTATTTTACGTACTACTGAAACTTGGATGCAAAACTCAGCACTCTCATTAAACACTTCTAGTGCAAGACAGGGAGTTAATCCTGCCTTTGAACATATCCACCATCCCTCTTGTGCCGGTATAATCCATTTGTTGTGGGTTTTGTCCAGGCAGAGTCTCATTTTTGATGGTGGTACCTTTCCTAGACATGTTCCTTGCCCTCTCACCTGTTGAAGGGTAATTCCCTTTCTTGTTTCTTTCCATCTGCACTGACTGGGGCTGAGTTGGAAAGACATGCTGAAGGATGTATTTAATGCTATCCCTTCATAAAATGGAGGCCTAATGTCATAACACAGCCAGCAAGAGGTAGTAATGTTGGGGTTAGGATGGTTAAGGGTTTGATAAGCTGCTACTATTATTTTCCATAAGGAATCCTCCTCCACTTTGTTTGCTATGATGTATCTTGGGGTTGAACCAGGGTCAACAGTGGGACTAGTAAGATTACGATT
>NW_008596844.1:0-276 GCF_000691845.1 Merops nubicus | reverse complement strand
ATCCACTGTTAAAAATTTGTCTCATACGGTTGGAACCCATGACGAGACTATGGTAGCCCAATCCCAATAAGCACAACAATATTGGTTAGGAACATTACAATGTTTTTCCTGGATTGGAGCTCAGGCAGAGGTAAAAGGCCTTCGTATTCAGGCATCGATATGCAGGTATCAATGTACAAATGGAAGCATTAAAACCAGGGAAAGTTGCTGTACTGATTTTTTAAATCACCTTCAGATCTGCCCATCGATCCCAGATCCATTCAAAGGGTTGATGCA
>NW_008596843.1:0-760 GCF_000691845.1 Merops nubicus | reverse complement strand
TGGATCCACCATGGACATTGAGTTTGAAGGTGTCAGACTCTTGGATCCGCCATGGATGTTGGGTTTGAGGGTCTCAGATATCATGGACGTTGACTTTGAAGGCCTCAGAGACTTGGATCCACCATGGACATTGACTTTCAAGGCCTCAGACTCTTGGAGCCACCATGGATGTTGACTCTGAAGGTCTCAGCCTTGTTTTCCATCATGAATGTTGACTTTGAAGGCCTCAGAGACTTGGATCCACCATGGATGTTGGTGTTGAGGGTCTCAGACTCTTGGATGTATCATGGATGTTGAGTTTGAAGGTCTCAAACTCTTGGAGCCATCATGGACGTTGACTTTGAAGGTCTCAGCCTTGACTTCCATCATGAATGTTGACTCTGAGAGTCTCAGACATTTGGGATCTAACATAGATGTTGAGTTTGAGGGTCTCAGACACTTGGGATCCATCATGGACGTTGACTTTGAAGGCCTCAGAGACTTGGATCCACCATGGACGGAGCATTTGTGCATCTCCAACACCCTGATCCATCATGGACGTTGACTTTGAAGGCCTCAGAGACTTGGATCCACCATGGACGGAGCATTTGTGCATCTCCAACACCCTGATCCATCATGGACGTTGACTTTGAAGGCCTCAGAGCCGTGGACATTGGGGTTGAAGGCCTCAGACTCTTGGATCCACCATGGATGGAGCCTTTGTGCATCTCCAACACCCTGACCCACCAGGAATGTTGACTTTGAGGGTCCCAGACTCTTG
>NW_008596842.1:1186-12202 GCF_000691845.1 Merops nubicus | reverse complement strand
GCACACAGCCCCCGGCCCAGCCCGCGCACCCCTCGGCTGTCAGGCGTGGCCCGGCCGCGCATAACCCCGCCCGCAGAGCAAGCGAGAGTGCAAGCCGAGTGCTCCTGAGCCCCACAGCTCTGCCTGGCCCCGCTGCCCGGGCTGGGGAGCAGGGTCCGGTCCTGCGTGGGGAGTCCCACGCTGAGATGGAGTCTTTATCTGCCCCAGCTCGGCACTTGCTTGGTGCTCCGGTCTACAAGGAGATGCTCACAGGGCCTGTAACAGGCTGAACATCGAGCAAGCTAAAGCCCTGCTTCAGAAGAGCATTGGGATTACTGCGGAGAGCACTTGGAGGCTGAGAAATGCCAGTGCTGAAGTTGTGTCTAAACTCACTCTGGATGCATTTTCAGTAACACGGTGACATGCCAGGCCTCTGGCTCTCACCTGGGGGTAATCCTCTTCTCAACACCCCACATGCTCCTGCCCGAGCTCCCCCGCTGACCAGGGACGCAGTACTTCTGGCTGCTTCAGGCTCCCTGGTGGCATCAGCATCTGTATGAATATGTGGATTTCTTCACCACTGCCCTCTCCTACTCTGTCCCTGAGGAGGTGTGGGGCACCACTTTGCTGCAGCCTTGAATCATGGGTGTCGTGGTGGACGTGACAGTCCAGCCCGAAGGGTCCAAGCCAAGGCTATGCGAGCAACTCTGACTCCTGAGCAATGGCAATTTGATCACTTCTTCAATTAACCTGTTCTATGTAACCTTCAATCCACACCTCACATTCTCATTTAAGTCAGCAAGATATCTGAGTGCAACAGGGGACTGTTGTCTTCAGTGGCCTTGCTGGGGAAGCTGAGAAAGCTGGGGATAAACTACAGCTCCCACAAGGAGGCTGACTGCCTGTGCCCAAAGCAGCAGATCCCTCCTGAAGCTCCCATCCTGACCCTTGCAAATCAGCAGCTTTCACCCTGCAAGTCCCTACATATGTCTCCAAGATTAACTTGATCGTACGCCCGCATGACTGCAGCCCCCATCTCTCCTCAAACACCGAACCTCAGCTCAGTGCCAGAGCAGTAAGGGCCGTCTGCTCCTGTAGGGAAGGGAAGAGCTGCAGCAGGGCAACGGCTTCACTGACAACGGTGCAGTCCCACAGGACTGAAGGAAGGTGAGCAGGGCGGATCCGATGACAGTAGCCAGGGCCACCAATAGTCTAGTGACCACCTAAGTCCCACCCTCCAAGTGATGAGGCAGGGCCAAGCCCAAGCCAGAAAGACAGATCAGTGAGTTGCGGTCAGGGAGATACAAGATCAGGTGTACCTCCAGCCGAGGTCAGGCAGCGACTGAAGGGGAGAGCCTGAGCTCAAAAGCAGCTCCTCAGCCAAAGAGGGGCAGGCTCTTGCTGAGGTCTCCACACACGGACAGCTGCAGCATCTGCATTGGCCCTGACCCCAGAGAACCAAACCCCCAGGAGGAGGAGAATGTGCTCAGGGCCCTGACAACTTACTCCACTCTGGTTTATTTTGTCTCATGAGACTTTGCAGTCCAGTAAGGCAGAAATTCATTTGCCAAATTTTAAAGCAAAGATCCAGAGAAAAAAAGGTTGAAGGAGTGGGGGAAAACCCAACCAACCAACCAAAAAAAAAAAATAGGTTTGCAAGCAAAATAAAGCAAATACTGTGCTATTGTACTTCAGTGTGTAGATGGAACCAGACACACAGGGACAGCTCTCACATCCACCATCCTTGCAGGGTGAGCCAGGCTGGAAGGGAGAGGGTCGAGGCTGTACATGATAACTCCACCACTGCTTAGACCTCAAGGGGTTTTCCCAGTTTCTGTGTCCTATACCTAATCTTCCACAGCTTCTCTGTGTCTAGTGGAAATGCAGTTTCCATGGCTTCCACTTGAGGCTCAGGCCTCTGCTGTTCAGTTTACTCCCTGGGCATCTCTCCCCCCTGTGGGGAGCCAACTCTGCTCCATTTGATGGGGGTCCTTCCCCCTCTCCTGCACAAGTATCTGGTTCGTTCCCTTATGCGCCTGAAGATCCAGCGTGAGAAATATTAACTGTGTGTGCAATTGTAAAGTCTCTGATCTCACTGCACTCTCGGCTGTTGACAGACACCTCTCAGGATCTTGCTGGCTATATTATCAGACACTGAGCTAAAACGGCATCTCAGGAGGAAACTTGCTCTCTCGCTTCTGTTTTGTGTGGATGCTGACAGCCTGATCTGGGGTTATTTTCCACTGTCAGCTGTAGTCAGTAGGCTGCAGCTACTGCCTGTGAAAAACTCACTTTCCCACACACCGAGAGCCTGAACTTTGAGAACAGAACAATAAACACCTGATAAACACCCTGCATCTTGATCTTAGTGAATGTTTGGGTTCAGGGACCAATGAATGTACTGTAACAACTTAGTAGCCAATAAACCTGTAACACAAATATCTATAATCCAATAAATCTATAAAAGATGCTTACTGTAAAAAAGTTTAGACCATTTCTTCACCTTCTGATATTGGAGTCTATGCGCTGCCCACTGCCTCTACAGAGACAATTTTGGAGTTGCTGGGTCATAGCTCCATGTTTATCAGCCTCAGCACTTGGTCCTGAGTCACACCAGGCTGGGTCCTGAGTGAATTCAAGTCCAGTCTCTGCAGGCAGTGGCCTTGGTATTACAGACCAGCCTGTCCCATCTCCTTCATCACCTCCTTTCTCAGGCTGCCTTTGCTTCCCACTCCTCTTCTTGTCTGTTTTCCCACATTAGAACTGCTGAAGCTGCTTCTTCCTCTTCTCTGTTCCTTGCTGCAGACAGGAGCGTGGAAAAGCCCCTTTGCCTGCGTTTGTGTCAGCAGGCAGGACTGGGAAGTGTCCTGCTCTACGCTTGACACTTTGGACACAGTGTCCGTGCTGAAGATGGTACATGACCTCTCTGGTCAGCACAGAGGATCTGGCACAACTTCAAACTGCTCAGCATAGGCAGATGCTTCCAGAGAGAAGAATACCAGCCTCTAAAAATGTCCTTGCTTGGTGCATGCAAATGGGATCCCAAAGACTGGTAATTTAGCAAAAGTTGATCCTGTGCTCCTGGACAGAAGAAGAACCATCCAGGCCAGCTCTCATTTCTGCACTGCTGCTCCTCCAAGGTGGGGAGCCTCTATAGAGAGTATTCCTGGTGCACAGGCTGCTGGCTAAGTAGAGGCCAATTAATTGTTGCTGTAGCCATAGCTGTAACAGGAAAAGCTCAGCCTGAGACCAGCACACAGCATGGCCAACCACAACTGCAACAGTTAAAGTTTAATAACTGACTAGCAAATGAGAGCAGGTCTTTCTAATGGAAACTGCTATGCAGCCTTAACTTTATGCCTCTACCTGCTCCACTTACGATCTCGACACAGAATCTAGCACAACAGGACTAAATCTAGTCACGGCCTCTAGGCATTCCTTCAATATAGCTACTGAACATATTAAAAGCAAGGGTAATGTTGCAAAATTATTTACTCAACATATGGAAAGTCTAGAGAATGGGCTGGCTGTGATGTTGTGCTCCTATCACGCAAGGACGCTACTATTGGTCTATGCCCATGAGCAGTCCAAATGCAACAACCCTGGCTTGAGCCACCACCCTCTGTAGGCACCCTCAGCCTGGTGAGGACTAGCTAATGTGCAAGTCCTGCCCCAGCAGGCAACCTGGACGCAAGGAGCACCTGGGTGGCTGGTTCCAGCTGGCCCCTGCAAAGAGTCTCCCAAGCTTTCACCCCACTGTCGAGTTGCCCGGTGTGATTCCGTCTCCAGCTTTCTACAGTAAAACCTGCCTGCAGCAGCCGAGGGGAAACCCTCTCATGCCTGGGGAACGTATTTCAGGACTAGCCCTGGCAGACCCATAGCTGGAGCAATAAGAATCCGTGATCCTTATTAACAGTAGAAAGAGCAGTCCCAGGTGCATGCTTTTGCTGTGGACAAGATCTCAGAGCAGAAAAAGACTCCTTCCAACAACCTGTCCCAAGACAGGGTTTCTGAAATAGGCAGTCTAAAGTTTAAAGAGAGGAAAACTGAGAGTGGTCCATCCTAGGAGTTAGAGCTAGCTCTCCAGAGCAACACCACATACCTGTTTTTTTGATAGGTCTTGCATGAGACCAGCAGGAACAGTGGCCTGTCTTGTGTACCAGCCTCTGCGACCTCTGTGGGTCAGCAGAGTCCCTACAAGCAGCCCCCAAACTGGGACTTCCTGATTCAAAACCCACTTGTTTTCCCAGACTGACAAGCAAAGGCTTTCTTCCCAGCCACAGGTGCCTCCTGGCAGGACCCGCGGTGGCTCAGCTCCTGGTTGCCCACTGGGCACACACATGGCACAGGAGCACAGCTCCTGCATGGTGTTATCACAGGAGTGCTTTGAGAGCTGGTTTGCTAAGGGGACACAGACCATCTAAGACACCAACCAAAGGTTTCAGTAGCTGGGATGACAGCAGCTGAGGCAGGCCCCTCTGCACCATCACCACTGTTTTCTCCTCTTTGGAATATAGAGTTCCAAGTCCTTGAGGCACTTTTTGTTGGCCATTTCCTTGTCTTCTTACCATTCTTGATACTGATAACTGAGTCTGACTAGTGTTTTTTTGATTAGTTATGCTCTCACCTAATAGTAAACTCTATATCGTCCTTTTTATTAATTTCGTTCTGAGAATCTTATGTGAAAGAGCATGAAATTATGACATTTAAGACACACAACATCTTCTCCTCCTGCCCGTTTCCCCCCAGGCCCTTTGGCCCAACACAGAAGAGAGCAGGATTTGTCTGATCACCTTTGCATGTGTCCAGGCACTTACAAATTGTTTGGTTACTCGCTATCGTATTTTCCAGGAATCAAAGTAAGGCTGGGCAGGCATAGGACCCAATTTAAGAAGTCACAGGTTACTATCAAACGTGTGCTTGCATTTGGCCCAAACCCAAGTGGCCCAGAAGCCCGAGGGACAGCCTTGCAGCTGGGAGCAGGGAGGTGGGTGGATGGCAGGGATGTGAGCAGCGCTGCTGACATCTGGTGATGAGCCGAGGAAGGAGCGGGGCTGGCAGGGCTTCGCACCAGAAGGGTGTGCTCCCCCAGGTTCCACCTGCAGAGCATCTGCTGCAGGGTGTCTGGGGGGAACAGAGAGGGGGAAAGCATTTGGAGTCATTCTCCTAGCAGCAAACGGCAGAAGCACTCGGCACCGGGAGAGCTGCTGTAGCCAAACCAGCCCCCAGAGTCAGGCCGGCAGAGCTCTGCACGGGGCTGTGCTGCTGCGTGGGGTCAGGGCAAACACCAAGGCTCCTACTGCCCTGAGCCCAAGACCCTTGTCAGTACTTCCTCGGGTGGGATCACTGCAAGGGTCAGAGGGCAGCCCGTGAGGTCCTCACGTGCTGGTGGACTGGTGAGGGGAGGGAGGTGGCCTTTGTGTATCACATCCAGCCCTGAGGTCCTTCAGCAGCCCACAAACACTGCCCAGTCCCAGGGTGAAACATACTCAGCACTTCCAAACAGCTGGAGTCTCAAAGCTAAATGTTTGTGAAAGGAATTGAATAAGAGTAAATATTTAAAGGAAATTATAAAGTAGCATCACCATTTATTTCAGAGTATCTTGTTCAGAAACCAATACCAGACACAAATTCAGAGCAAGGAAGCTGATAGAGCCAGTACAAACCAGTGATTACAAAATGAGGGAAACAAAGAGGGAGTCAGAGACATCAATGAAGTACCAGGGAACTGAGCATTGCTGTTAAGGGAAACATGAAACTGTTTCACTACCCTGGGGCCAAGCATAGTCCCAGCAGTGACAGAGGCTGGAGGCAGACCAGTGTGGCAGAGTGACAAGTCCATGGATCATAGATCTGTAATTCAGCAGCCTGATCTCTTTGGGACTTGGGCTGAACACCATGTGGGATGAATTCGGGTCCAGGCTAGGGAGGATCTTTTGCTGAATTTTTAAAAAGCCAGAGATGAGAAATCTCCATCCACCACGATGAGCTGTTCTAAGATGCAATTAACTACCTGTGCTATTAAAAATATATCTCATTTCTAACGTGTGTTTGTCCAGCTCCAGTTTCCAGCCCCTGCATCTAGTTTTACCTCTAAAGCCACTCAGAAGAGCTGGCCTGAATAAACCCAGGAGCCTGGCCCTTGGCAGCTTGGCATGGCGCAGCCGGACCAGCCGGAGGCCTCGTGTGGTGACGGAGGATGTGCTCAGCCCACGGGGCGTCACGGGGAAGCACCGCCAGCCCTCCCCGCCCTGTAAGCCCAGGACAAAAGAACAGGCACTTACAGCTGCACACCGGCCCCCGGGGGCCAGCCACAGTGTGTCTGAGAGCCCCCCCAGTTTCCCTCGGCCAGGACGTACTTACAGCTCTTCTGATTTCTCTGGCTTTTCTAAGTGCTACCTCCAGAGCAGGATGCTCTAGCAGCAGAGAACCAAAGACCTGCAGCTGCTGGGCACACGCCCCAGGTCTCTGTGTGTAAACATACGTTCTGCATACTGAAAACCAAGAATTCAATAACTATTTCTGCTTGGTCTTTGGAACAACAATGGATAATATTAATATTTTGCAGTAATGAAATACTTTCTATTCCATCAGTAATTAAGATGCTACAGAGAAACTGTTTAGTAACAATTTTTATAATCTGCAGGAGGATAACTTAGATCTAAGGGTATTTAATTGGCTAATGAGTTCACTGAACCATTGGTTTATTTTTTTTTCTCTATAGAAAATCATGGCACACTGGGGAACTTAAGATAAGTGGGGGGGAATCTGGTATCTTGCCAGTATTTAAATGCGTTCACATGAACATCCATGAAACTACAGAGTTGTTAGTTCAACATACAACTTGAACTTTTCCGATTATTCAGCTCTGAAAAAGGGCTTGAGTGCCCAAAAGCTTTCCTGGTGGTTTACTTTGGTCTGATTTGCTTTTTCCCCCAGTTAAATCAGTCAATCTGTAGGTGATCCTCCCCTTTTCCTACTAGTCTCACACTCCTTGAAAATGGTGACTCGGTGGCATCCTTACACACAATGAAATCCTGCCCTTTTCATGTCAATGGGAACACAGATGAAATCTAGCCCATGAAAATTTATGCCCAGGGATGGCATTTCCCCTCTCAGGCCCCCAACCTGACCTCAGGCCCCCACACACTGAGACCCCCTTCCTGCAACCCTGGTAGCTCTGGAAGGAGTCTTGGCAATTCCCCTGCAGTCCTCACACAGGTCCTTCATCACAAGAGGTGCCCATCTGTGCCAAGACATCTTTGCCCGAGGAGGAACTGGCAGTGCCAGGAGCCAGCTGCCCATGTGTGCAGCAGCACTGCACACGCCAGTGCATACAGAACCACAGCACTGCAGGAACACCTCCCCCAACCCAAGATGCCCTCATCGCCCAAATGCAGAGTGGACTTCAGAACTAGCAAAGACCTGAGGCTGTAGGTCTGACAGCTGCAGGAGGGAGTGACGAAATACAGCAAACCATCCAATTCAATCCTTCCCTTAGTCCTTAAGGTGATAGTGCCTCAGTGGCCGAGTCCACACTGCTGAACATGCACAATGTTACTGAAGGCACATGGACAGTGCTGGAAAGGAGTAGGACCAGTGAACTTGCCCCACAGGTACTGCTCTGCAGGTTGCCTTCATACCCGCCAAAGAGACCCAGTCAGGATAAGTCAACCCCAGACTGCTGCTATCAAAAGGGACAGACCCTCCTTTATATGCTCCTTCCCCAGCCACAGACATGATGTGGCTAAAAACGAGCCCTCTAAAGCGGTGATCAGAATTTGAGAATGAGACCACAGGGCTTGATCCTACAAACAGATTGCCCTGAACAGACACGTGAGCTCAGGCAGCAGGAAGGTGGTGACTCCAGGCTGGGTTCCTGTGCTAGTCCAGAGATGTTCTACTGACCCATGGTAAGAGCCTGAGTGTTTGAAAAGCTTTGACTCCCCTGCTCCCTTCATCCCTGTGTTGCAGTCTCGACACATCATCTTGAACCAACAAGTCACCTCTTTGCCCATAGATGTCATAAAGCACACTGTTAAACCTTTTTAAGATATACTCTCTCTGTACTACAGTAGTAGTACCTACACACACAGGCTGCCACAACTGGTGTCCTGACACCTTTTGTAAGCCTGTATCCCGACAGGATACAGACAGAAGCATTGGGTCTGCCAAACCACTTACCCTTCAGATCTGCACATTCCAGCATCCTGTCAGTGATGTGGTTGTTAACAGAGGCCTGGAAAGACCAGTGCACCAGGAGGCGCAACCTGCCCTGCTACCCAAATGCACCCTCTGCCAGCCAGCACCAGTTCAGGCACTCCTTCAGTCAGAAGCAGGATTGGTGCCAGCTTACAGCAAATCTTTAAAGGATGGACTTCTTTATAACAGTGTCTTTAAGTCGCAGGACCAAACGTTCCCCTTTACCTCGTCTAGAGCATGGTACAGCCCTGGCAGCGGCATGTGACCCTGCATGGTGCTCTGGTAGATGCTGGCTGGGCTGTTGCAGGGGGTGGCTGCTTTGTGCCCAGGGGACTGGTGCTTTCAGGGCATGCTCCCTCCGCAGCCCACGCTGAAGTCCTCAGAGCACTGCTGTCCTGTCCCAAGCTGCAAAGCCAGGCCACCTCAGACAATGTACCTGCCTGGGAAGCGTTTGTTTGGGAGGCCTCAGCCCCACACCCACCACACACTTCCTGCCTTCTGAGAAGCAGGTGGTGCGTAGGCTTGAGTGTGCACATGCCAGTATGCATGGCCTGTCTCATGGATGAGCTCCATCAGGACAGCCTCCCAGGCAAGGCAGAATTTGTACTCTGGTAGGTATAGCAAAAGGCAAGGGTTTATCCCAAACACCTTTGGGTGCAAACTGTAAACAACTCAGCTAAAGACAGGATCCCAACAAATGCCCAGGGCGCTGGAGCCGCCTGGTTCTAGTTAGTGTTTGTAGATCTGGAAGAAAGAGACTGATACCCTACAGCTAAACTGTGATCACTGGTTTGCTCCTTGACCCCAAAAATGGGCTAATCCCTACATCTTGCTTTTCTTAGCGAGTCTGGAGTTTGTTCCCAGTCAGTGTGGGCAAACAGAATGATCCAAAATAGGCGCACAAAGCAGAGCACAAGGCTGGCCTAGGACACAGACATAGCAACAGGTCTGGCACAGGGGCTGGCATGGTGTGGCAGGAGTGGGCTGGGAAGGCACAGACTGTACTGGCAGGGATGGAACATCTGCCCAGAAAGGCACGGGAGGACGGGAACCACAGCCCTTAGTAGAGAACATCCTCAAAGCCAAGCAGCAGGAAACTGTGCAAAGCACTGGGCAGGTGCAGCTGAGGCAGGACCAGAAGCAACCGGCCCTCCAGAAAGGTCCTGAGCGTGTAGCGAGCCAGGTGCTGCAAGGAACGAGGTCTTTGCTCCAGGGCAAAAAGTGACTGGTAGAAACGTGGGTATTTCTGCAGAGAGAGGAGAGAGGACCAGAGGCAGATAAAGCTGAAGAGAGCACTGAGACATGTCACCCTGAGGGAGCAGAGGTAGAACCAGACATCCCCTTGCCTTAGTCACCATGGTGCATCCTCCCTCTCCCCCAGCAGCACCACCCCTGTGCCCTGCAGACCTCCACCCAGCCCCAGCCCTGCCCAAACCCTGCCCAGCCCCAGGCCTCCTCCTGCCCCCTGCTGTGGTGGCCCCGCTGCATTCCCTCACCTGTACAACCTCCTCCGGAACCGCTTCCACCCAGTCCTCAGAGACACGCACGCGGTCGTAGCAGTTGATCAGGGCCTCGATGGCACGGGGGCAGGTGTGGCAGTACCGCAGCACCTGCGCCAGGCAGACAGCAGCTGAGCAGCGCCTCGGGGCAAGGTCCTGCCAGCCCCACCTCCACCTCCACCTCCCAGCGCTGCTCAAAACCAGCCTGAGTAAACCTAGAGACTTAATGCCCTTCCCGTCCCAGGAGGTCAAACCCACTGATGGTGGGAAATGCCAGAGCACCACCCCTGCAAAGAGGGCAACTGAGCCAGCACCCAACACGGCTGCATTCAGCACAGCTGGCTCCCCACAGCCTCTCCTCAGACACACGGACTAATATGCACCGCTGGGATGCACCCGCCCCGCTGCTGCGAGCTCCTTGTGTGCAATCAGCACTCTGCTTCTTGCCAGGCTCCTTTCCTCCTGGTTTTCTACTTAGAGCAGGAGCTGTTCTGGGGCAAGGACTGACACCTGTTTTGTGAGCAGCGAGGCTAAGGCACACACACTGTAACTCGAGGGGTGCACAGGGGTCTCAGGGGTGTATGGTGCCTGGGGGCTGCAGAGACATCCTGTATCTGTGCTGTGTGCAGCGGGTGCCTCGAGTCAAACTGTGCCCACCCTAGCTGCTACAGAGCCCCAGAAGACATTGTACGTATTTTGCACAACATCTCTGGCGTGTCCCATGTCCACCGAGGCACGAGCGACCCACTGGTGTCACATATCTTACACCACCAGCGTGGCCTTTGGCATTCCCCCACCCACAGCTCGCAGAGGCAGATCCCCTGGCTCTGGGCTCCCACTCCCTATGGCCCAGGCCAGCAGTAGCTGTCAGAGTCTATTCCGGCTGTACGAGTGATCCTCATTATCTGGTGTTAATAGGAGATTAATTAGTGTTAATTGTTGATTTTCCTGTATTTTCCCAAAGGGGAGAGCAATCTGCTGATCTCCGGGCTGGGTAATTATTGCACTGCTCAGGAATTAAGACAGGAAATTAACCCTTTGCTTGTTGGTGCCTTGCAGAGACAGCATGAGCTCGAGGGTATGCCCTAAAGGGGAAACATCCCCCCACCCCCAAAAAGGAAAAGGGCCAACCCTTTCCAGGGCAAGCAACTATGGAAACCAGTTAAGTACTGTCCACACGGAGTAGCAGATAGAAGCTGAGAGTCCTATAAGAGAACATACCCCAGAAGGAAACTTCATGGGATCCCCTACCGGTAATGCCAGTTCCCCCTCCCCCAGCCCCTGGGAAGGGATGGGCAGGGCAGGGGCCAGGCCGGCACAGCGCAAACCCTGCCCG